>NW_020955817.1:461877-462996 GCF_003031625.1 Empidonax traillii | reverse complement strand
TTTTTTTTTTTTAAAGCAGATGTATATATTGAGAATTTATATCCATAGGCTCCTCTGGAACCAAGTGCCGCGGCTCTTCATCTTCTTCAAAAAAAGCAAATAGTAGGAAAACATTTGACTGTGAACTGCATAGGTATGCATATATGTGTGCATATATGCACATTAAAAAATGTTATCTATCCTTGCAGCACCTTTTTTAGTGTTTTCAGCAGCTCCTTAGCCCTGTATAAAAAGGCAGTGAGTGTGCTCGGGTCAGCCTTGAAGAGCAGGGCACGTCCATCCCGGACTCTCTGTCGAGGGATGGACCAGGTGGGTGGATGTCAGGGCAGGACAGGTACTGAACACACCTTGGATTCTTCTCTAGCTCCAAGGAGAAAGCAGGCAAGGCTGGATGGGCACGTTCAGCTCCTTTTTAAACACTTTCCAGATGTTTATGTGGAAGGCAAAGGCACAGCAGCTCCCTGGCTCGTGTTGCTTGGAGGAGTTACTGGAGGTGGACATCTCCGAGTTTTTCCTTTGTGTTCTCATCCATCTTCTGTCCCAGTGGTGAGCAATACAGGCACAAAAATGGAAGTGCTGTGTGTTAATTAGTTCCTTCCTGGATCACAGGAGACCTGTTTATGAGTCCTTTGGAGATACAGATCTCCATGTGCTGCTCCTCGAAATTGGAAGTGGTCTCAGTGCAGCCCTGTCAGCTTGTCAGGCACTAGAGCAGGACAGGAGGCGGGCAAAATCTGCACTGCTTAATTTGAATTTGGAGGTATTTCACTCAGAACATGGTTCAGCAGGTTAATTGGGGTTGTTAAAACTGTATTTAACTTCCCAGCTTCATTATGAAATGTGGATGCCCCCGAAGCAGCGGATCTGCCTGCAGTATTCGGGCTGAATAAATGCAGGAGTTGGGCTCTGACAGATGCATTTCTCTTAACGGGGTCTTCCCCAGTAGCAGCCCTCCTGACTTCTTGGATACTGCAAGAGGTGTTTAAATCATGACTCATATGAGAAGCTGACACACGTGAAGGTTATACCATCATACATACGTGTCCAACCAAACCTCAGTGTGCAGACTGAAGGGTAGCAACAGCTTTAAGGTTTTGGAATTTGCCTTGAAGATCTGTC
>NW_020955817.1:413607-460977 GCF_003031625.1 Empidonax traillii | reverse complement strand
CAGTAGCAGCCCTCCTGACTTCTTGGATACTGCAAGAGGTGTTTAAATCATGACTCATATGAGAAGCTGACACACGTGAAGGTTATACCATCATACATACGTGTCCAACCAAACCTCAGTGTGCAGACTGAAGGGTAGCAACAGCTTTAAGGTTTTGGAATTTGCCTTGAAGATCTGTCAGCTTTTTGGGCTGTTTTGAACCTTTTCATGGTTTCTTATCCCTCCTTGTCAGTTAAGAGGCTTCTGTGTACAGTTGCTGTTTTTAACATTTGCTGGCTACGTTTCACGAAGCCTCACAGCCTGAGCAGAGACAGCAGTGCTGAGTTCCCAGTCGTGTCTTAAAAAAGTGACTTTAGAGTTTCACTGCTTTTGATCCTTAAAATATTAGCATCCAGTAACCAGTGGCAGGTATTTAATCCACCCAGGTTTGAGGACTGTAATAAATAATTCATGTAGGGCAAAAGAAGGGGTTTTTTTAGCTTTAAGCTGCTGCAACTGAAATGTTTTCGAAGCGTTGTTTGTTTAGGCAGAGGTGTTTTTTATTTTGTACATCTTTAGCTGTCTTAACATCCATCCTGATGAGTTTTGTCCTTTTGTCCTAGGTGCTATGTGAAATTGTATTTTTGTAGGACTTTTGGAGGTATGGAAAGCAAACTGTAGTGTTCTGATACCCGCTAGGTAACTTCAGTGTTTGAATGGGATAAACTGTTCTTGTGTAACAATATCATTTTAGCACAAATGTTGCAGTTTCTGAGCTTGTTCTTCAAAACATCATGGAATGGGTTAATGAGGGTAATGTTCAGTTTTTCCTAAAGTTCCCTAAAATAAATCATATTGACAGTTTTTGAGATCCAAGTGCAGTGACCTAAAGAAATTATCTCAGAAATACAAGCAAGTTACTTGGGTATTTTTCCCCCATATCCTTACCTGTCTTACGTATTTAAGCATTTTTCTTGTCCATAACTATGTGATCAGCTCCACTCAGAGCAAACTACTAATGCAGTGCCTGTGAAAAGGGGATTGTGGAGAGGGAGAGCTAAATGGTTTGGAAAGATTTTTATTTCACTAAACTAATCTGGAATCCCTCCCTTCAAAGTAATAATTTCAGTGGAAAAAACCCAAAACCTTACATTTATTTAATTATTCTGTTGGAGGGGAAAGGGTTGCCAGCTTCAGTCGAAATGAAGATAATTCTGGGGTCTATCATGCTGAATTTCAGCAGAGCAATTTGCTGTACATGTTTGAAGGTTCAACCAGTTGTGGGTGGTTGTTTCAGGTACGTGACAGTGCTGTCATTTCTGTATTTTCTGCAAAGTTTACAAGGGAGATTGAACCTTCCACTAATAAACTGCAAGTGGCATTTAAAACCAGAGTTACATGGGTGTCACGTGCACATTTGGCACCAAGTGTTGTAAAACAATTTTTATCCTGGCCAATACATCACAAAAAGAAGAGCTGTACAAGCAAGTTAATGGTTTTCGACTTAACTCTTTCTGTCTTGAGGCATGTAGGATATAAAATTTTACTTTTCTAACAAGATCAGATACAGCCTCTTAAGAAGTTTGAGAAATTAGGCATTTCTAATCATGTATAGATTTCAAAACTGCTTCCTTTGAAGAATGCCTTTGTTTAATATCACTTAATTCTGACTGGGCTCTTTCCATCCTCTGTTATAAACAAATTTCTTAGCGGAGAGCTCACCCTACCCAGATGTTCGTTTTATTGCATTTAGCGAGTTCATCTGTAAGCGGAAAATCTCTTCATTACCCGGCTTACGTTATTTGGGAGAACTGGATATTGCATTCATTTAATTAGGAAAAACCCAGCGGCAATTAGCTCGCTTGTGGCTGCAGAGGGGTGGGCTTGGAGCCTTCCAGTTATCCCGTGGTGGCTTCCTGCAGCAGCCAGGGGTTGGTTGTACGAGGCTGCACGGCAATCTGCTGTGGAAATTTCACACCCCTGCAGCAAAATCGGGTGGGAGAAGCCCTGAACCGAACTTCTTTAGAATTCAGCGCACGAGGGAAAATCTTTTCCTTTCCTGTGTGGCTTGTGCTGCTGCTGGAACTGTCCTGGTGGGAGAGGAGCAGCACAACCCTTGTGCCTCCCAAGGATGGTTTGTGTGAAGGGAGGTTGGAGAAGATGCTGTAGATGAGTTCTGGTGTTAATTTCTATTATACCATTTGCCTGTAATATTTGGGCTTTGTTGTGGGGTGTTTTCTTCCTATTCTCTTTGTCCAACCCCCCAGTATGGTTCCATACTTCCATCTAAGCTTATGTGATACAGTAGTTTATTTTAAAACTTGCCTTTATCTTTCCTCGAACCCCTCCCCAGGCTTACTGGGTTTATGAGGACTTGCCAGAAGACCTTGATAAGCACAGTTCTATGTGGACCAGCTTTGGATTCCAGAAGGTTCCAGGTTAATTCAGGAATTAACATACCCACAGGCAGTGGGTGGGTAGCACATGGGTAATGATCAATGAGTCTTGTCCTTAGAAATGGCTTCTGGAAATTATAGGTCAGACCCTATACTTCTGAATTAGGGGAAATCTGTACCAGAGGGACTTCCCTTCTACACAGGAAGAACTGTGCTCTTTTTTGTGACCCTGGCTGCAAGTAACCTTTTCCAAATTCAGGTATTTTGACTAAGTGCTCCACTGAAGGCTCTTGCAGACCTCCATGAGATCCCTGGGGAAGCAGTTACATAGGGACCTGTGCAGTCTGCTCTTCAGTGTGGCCTTAAACCACATGGAGAAGGAAATAAGGTGACAAAATTTGTAAGGGAAAGGCTTGAGTGTTTGTTTGTGCATTTTTGTAGCTGTCTGTGCATAGATGTACACCTGTATATACACCTAAAACCAAACTGAAGAGTTGTAGGAAGGCAGCTTGATTCTGAATGACTAGCAGATGGAATTAAGTGTGGATACATGTGACATTTTCTGCAAGGGAAGAGATAAGAATTCTTGATTTACATTTGCAGTGATGCCTGAAATATCTACTAATGAAGAGATCTTGGTGTTATAATCAGATCTGAAAAATCGCGTTAGCCCAGCGCTCACTTGTTGTAAAACTCAAATAAGATATCAGGAAAGATTAGGAAAGTAAGAGAACAAAGTGTTGTGTGGGTGTATAAATTCATGGTGCTCTCCTTTCATCCTGGATATTGTGTGTGTGTTCTAGTTCCTCCTGCTCAAAAATGTGAATTAGAGGCTGTAGAAACAAGGAGGGTCAGAGTGATGAAGCAGCTGAACTCTTGGCAGAGCTGTGGACCTTCCTGCCACAGGATGCTTTGGGCACTAAAAGTCAGTGTAGGTTCAAAATGTGATGGGACGAAGAAATGAAAGCAGAATTGGTTGAGAACTGCTCCAGAAACTGAAGTTGCAAGTTCTGAAAAATGGAGGATGGGGGAGAAAATGCCCCCTAAAATTCCATGTGCTGGATGCCACTCACACTTGGAGTTTAGCTAATTCAGTTTACCCTTCCGTTATCATTACTACCTGGTCTTACCTGTAAGCTTTTAAGGAATGCCGGGTTTTGTCCTCTGCAGTTTTGCCTTTTTAAAATTTACTGGCAGTGATTCAACATTAATGCTTCTTTTCACCTTTGTGGTTGTTATATTTGCACTGTCACTGCTTTAAGAAGAGCAAATCCAGCAAACAGCACATGGATTGCAGGTGGTTCAGTGTAACCAAGGAAGGGGAAAATATTTTCCATGATGCACAACACTGTCATAGTTGCTAAGAATGAGATATGGTGGAAGTTTTTTCTACATATGATAATACCTGTGCATGTTAATACAGCCCAGCACGTAAATCCACTTGGATTTCAGTTCCTTACTGCATCCAGAATTATCACTGATTGAGTCACAGTAAAGCCTCTATAATACATTATTTTTAAAGAATATCCCTTTAAAATAACATCTGAATTAGTGGAAAGACCTATTTAAAACACCACTGTGTTATGAATGGCAAAATTGTCAAGACTAAAACCAACATGAAGGATTATTTTTCCTAGAACAAATATTTCAGTAAGTGAGAGGGAGTGGTCAGATTTCGAATGTGTGATTTGATCCAAGTATTCTTAGAAGGTTTGAAACAATCAGTATTTCTTTTGTCTGAGATTTTTGAATGTTTATTTAGACAATTTTCTGTTTACTGCCTCTTTCTGTGGTAAGTAGAGAAGATACAGCTGTTATTTCTGAAATGCTTGTGGTGTTCCCACTGATCTGCTGCAAGTTAAGAGTTTAAACACACTACTGTAATTCATACCTGCATTCAAATGGCATTATTTGCCCTCATATTCTTAAACAGAGGGTGGAAACAAAATAAAAATTATGAGGAAGGTTTCTGTGGCACTAGCTGCGGGGAACAGGACACACAGCATTGTTCTTCCCGTTCTAATTTCAGCATATTTCAATTTTTAATGTCGGAAAGGAGTTCTCCTTGCCTGGATTATATTGCAACAAACTTGCTTGTGTTTGCTATACCAGCTCTCTTGCTGTTTTTAAAAAAAGTGCTTCCCAGCTGCCCAGGCATCCTTTGGGGATTTCTGAACTCATGTTGCTGCAAACAGAATGTGACATTCTGAGAATGAGTCTTTTACTGTAACTTGTACCAGCAGTGGCCAGAGTTGTGTGTGTGTTTTCTGTTTGACTGGAGTATTGATAAGCAGCGTTAGATTGGTTTCAGTTTACAGATGCCTTTTAAAGTAATGAAACACCTTCCTTAGGCTCGCGGGCACGCACAAATCTGTGCACAATTCTGACTTTATTCTCTTATCTGAGCACTTTTTAAATGGTGGAAGTTTTTACAGACTTTTAGTTTTTGATACTGGTGCACTTTTCTCTTAATTATTAACTGAACCTGAGCATGGCTCACTGCAGAATCCTAAAATAGTTTGGGTTGGAAGGGACATTAAAGACAATCTAGTTCCAACCTCCTGCCATGGGAAGGGACACTTTCCACTATCCCAGGTTGCTCCAAGCCCCATCCAACCTGACCTTGGACACTTCCAGGGCTGGGGCAGCCACAGCTTCTCTGGGTAACCTGTGCCAGGGCCTCCCCACCCTCACAGGGAAGAATTTGTTCCTAATATCTCATTTAAATCTCTCATCTTTAAATTTGAAATGGTTCCCCCTTGTCCTGTTGCTCTCTGCCTGTGTAGAAGTTGCTCTCCCTCTTTTTTGTAAGCTCCCTTTACATACTGAAAGACCAAGAATACAGACTGTATGGAGATCAGAAAATCACCGTTGGACTTGCTGTACACCTCACAGGTGCTTTTAGAGCTGGCAGTCTGGATGTCTAACTTATGCTGGGCCTGCAAAATCAGAAGATTTGGTTTCTGCTTTCAGAGAGCACTTGAAAGGTCACTCAGAATCTTTACTGTGTTCACACGTGAACTGCTCACCTTCAGAGCATGGTGGAATCCATCCCTCAGGTTTTCCAGGGAGGTCAGATCCATCCCACACCCAACTCTTCTTCTGCTGAAGTTTTCTTTATGTATTAATAATTGTGTTATTTGTGTTGATGTATTTGTGCATTCAGGTAGACGTGGCAGTCCCCTAATAATCTGAGAGGAGAGGGAAGATGGGGAATTGTAAATTAATGTGTGTGATGGAACTCACCGAGAATTCCACTCACCCTCTAACTTTGGGTTGGGGCAGTGTTTGGTTTCCTACAAATACTTCTAGATAGGTAGTACCTGGAAGTGTAACAATGGATCATTAAAATATTTGGTGATCAAATCAAATATTACTTAAAATACTCTAAAACTTTTTTTCAGCTCTTCTGTATTACTCCATTTTATTTTAATGTGCATTCAAGATTTAATTCTCAGGAGCTTGAATCTTTAGGGGAATCCATAAATTCCCTAGAAATCCCTAGAAATGTCCTATGTGCATTTCTTTCCTCCGAACTGCTTTTTATCTACACTTTTCAGTCTTTAAAAATGCTGCACTTGCTTTCAGTGAGCTGTATGTAATTTTTTTTTACCACGTTACTATTTTTTTTTTTTTCCCCAGTCCTAGTGGACCAATAAGCAAGTTGAAAAGCAAGGCCAGGGCTCCTGTTTATTTAGTAACACCCTCTGCTGCCTTGTTCCTGCAGCTGTTGGTGCAGCTCCCAGCGCTGCCTCTGGGTTGTGTCTTTTTGTCCTCCAGCAACGCTGTCAAAGCAGTAACAGAGGAAACTCAGGAACATCTCAGAGTTTCCCCTGGCCCTTGCAGGAGTTTTAAATGTTCCACACGTGGTGCTGTATCTGGCAGGAATCTATGCCCAGGCATCGGCAGGCGTTTGGTGGGTCTCTTTTGGTTTAGATCTTCTCCTTCCTCAGTCCAGAGACACATTTTAGCAGCAAGTTTTTGTGTGTATTTACAGTATCTGCTTTGGATATTACTTGGAAAACTCTCTTGGAATACGGTCTCAGTATGATTGTAGTGGGCTGACGTCACCATATGAGTCTAACAAGGGAAAAAAACGTGTTGAGATGGAAGTGGGTCTCAGTATGATGGAGTGTCTCTAAGGTTATCTTGCTAAAGACTTCTGAGTACAACAACTACACATCTTAAATGCAGTTGTTGTGGTCTGGAAAACCAGGTGTGCATACGTGAATTTATTTTTCTGCTATGTGTTTTTTTTTTCTTCCCAGTGTCCCAATGTAATATCAGCTTGAAGAAGCAGAGGAGTCGAAGTATCTTTAGCACCTTATTCTGCTGCTTTCGTGACTACAATGTCGAGCCACCATCTACCAATAGCACCAGTGCTCTGCCTCCTTTGGTGGAGGAGAATGGAGGACTTCAGAAGGTCAGGATTTTATCTTATTTTGCTCTCATACGGGTCCTTTGTAACCAAGGTTTAACTCTGCTCCCAAAGGTTTGTCCTAACTGTTCCCCCCCGCCGAGGGAAACCTGTCATGCTTTACAGAAAAAAAATCGCTGTCCTGATGGTGAATTGCTAATACTTTCTATTCAGTTGCAGTTTAAAACTCCTATTTCCATGGGAAGTGTTGGCTGGTTTTGTTTTATAAGCAAACAACATTTAAAACCTGACTTGAGACACTCAAATAAGGTAGACTTCTCATAAAATTCCAGCTGCTGAGTTGTCTCTGGCTTTGATTCCCTTTCGTGATTACAGGAAGGTTAAAATGTGTCCAGTCTTTTAAATATCACTTAAAAGGGGTTTTTAGTGACAGAAAAGCAAGTCATCACGGGGGAGAACCATTATTTGGACATTTTTCTCTAAACAGTTCACTTCCACTTAATACATGCTGAATCCAACCAGAAATATCAGCTTTGGGCCATTTTTTTCCATATTATTAAGCTTTGTTTTACCTAATAAGTCAAATCAATTGATAGAAATTTTAGCACTTCAAACCATTTTGTGTAACAGCAAAATGTTACTTCCGTTGAATTCCGGTAATTATATTGCTTTGCCATATTCATAAAATCACAACATTAATGATTTTATGTGTTCTTTTTAACTCTGGTAAAGCTGAGAGCGTTTGTGTCTCGAGCTGAAGAATTTCAGTTCAGTATGGCAAACACAGGAGTGCCATCTTTTCCATACAATTTTCCAGGACTTTGAAATTGGAGATGTAGGTGTTATCCCTGGTGGGGAGTAATAGCAGAAATGGAGATCCCAGAATCACCCTCCTGCTTTTCTCGTAATTTTTCGTGTCTGATGCAGCTGATTCCTTACGTACCTTGTCCAGTCCATTTTATCCCAATTTGGATTTTGCTGGTTATATGATTGAATCCTGAAAAGCTCAGGAGAAAAGAGCAGAGGAACTGCTTGGTGAAAGCAGATTAAAGTGATGGGAGACTGAGAGTACGTGTGGAGGTGAAATCTGAGCTGGAGCAGTTCATGCTGAAACTGCTCACGCAGAGGTGAAGTGCCCTGAGAATTCTGCCAAGAGGAGGAATTGTACATGTATTTTTAGACTTCTTCTGCTAGCCAAGGTACATTCTGACTGAAATGAGGGAAATCCAGCCTGGATGTGCTGAAGGGAAAGCTGAGTAGTGTGTAGCATGTGCACACACATTCATCTGAGAAAAAAAAAAAGGAATTGGAAGCTATTAAAATTTCCCTTTCCACTGTGCTGGGGAATGGAGAGTAGGCTGAAGTGAGGCTACTGGCAAAACTACAGCTGAGAGAGAATGGGAGTTCATTAGAAAGAAAACCATAAAACAAAGTTTAGGGTTTTTTTGCTACAGAAAACATGAGTAAAAACGGTCTGGAACCAGCAATTTCCAGATTGTATTTTGTGAAACACTTAATTACTTTCTAAGTAAATCTTATGCCTTGAGTGAGTGATTGGCTCATGTGCTCACACACGAGTGCTCCATCCCCACTCTGCTGCCTCAGTGAGCAGTTTTGGGAGCTGTGCAACACTTGCACATGAGACCAAGGCACAAATCACAGCGTTCGTAGAATTAGCAGATTAAAACTCGAGTAAAAAAAATTCAAGGGGTATTTGGAAGAGAAGCATTCGCAGAATTACCAGGTTAAAACTTTAAAGAGTTAAAAAAAAAACCTCAAGGAACATGTTGAAGAGAGTTTAATTAAAGAGTGTATTTTCTTTAACTGAATGAAAGGCACTCAGATACTCAAACCTTTTGTAGAAAAAATCCAGTACAGCTGAACTTTTAGGTTGTTCTTCAGTGCAGATAAGTCTGTGACATGACTATTTTATAGTCATGTCACAGACTTATGTCTGCAGTATTACACATGCAGTATTAAGGACTAATAAGCTTTGTATGTGTTTTATGTGCTTTTTTTATTGAGTGCTAACACAGTGTAAATACGAAATTCTTTAAAGGAAGAAAAAGAGTGTTGAAGACTTGGATATGTTGGAATATTGTTACCCTGTCAGGATGGTGCTTTTTGCCAGGAGAGCTGTTTTAGAACTGTGCAGGCTGCTTGAATTTGATGGAGTTACACTGAACATCTTGTCTAGACTCAGAAATGCTAATTAATGGGGGAAAGTACATGCAACAGTGGGCTTTGGATTCTGAATTGGTGAAATTAAATATCCAGGAATGACCAAATTACCTGTTTCAGGAGAGAAAATAAAGGTTGACAACACACTGCTTAAACCTCTCTGCTGTTAAATTAAAGCTCTTTCTTACATTTTTCCCATTGCCAGGTTAGAATTCTGTTGAACTGCTGCTCAAATGATCACTTACTTATACCTGCTGTCTCATTTATGTGTTTTATTAATTAATTATCACATCACAGTTCACCTCTGGCCGTGGCCCAGTCAGCTCAGGTGTTGTGACCCTTTCCTTCAAAAATGAACAAAGAACATTGGACAATGAACATTTACCACTAAAAACTCATATAAAATGGCTTGGATGTACTTTCCTTCTGTCTTCACTGTTCAGTGGAGTTGTTACATGAAAACTGGTGATAAAAACTTCGGAGAAAGGGAAGGAGTGGGGAAGACAACTGCTGGTTTCACAGGAATTCAGTGTTTGTTCTGTGTTGCTTCTGGCATATTCTTGAAGCTGAAGTTGATGTGACAAGCTGACTCCCTTCTAATCAGGAATCTTGATTCTTTAACTGCTGACCTGTTCAAGAAGGAAGGAAAGCAGGGGAGAGTATTCTATCAAATAATTGAGAACACAGTTGTGAAATTTTGTTCAGAGTAATTGCATTGTGTGATTTAATTTTTATTTTTACTGTTATTTGGCTGTACTAGAAAAAATGAAATCAGTGCTTCAAATTAATCAGTGCTTCATGATGTGACTTGATGATGCTTGACATGTCAAGTGTCATGTCACTTCTTCATAGGATTGGAAGAAACACCAAATGGTTTTGAATAAACAGTTTTTTTCAGCACTGACTTCTGTTCTGTTAAGGGGGGAAAAAAAAAAGCCCAAAAACTTCTTTAAAGTATTGAGTTCACTTTTAAACCTTCTCCTCACAGAGCAGCTGCTTGTCCAAGTGTGACTCTAATACTGGTAATGAATGGTCCATTCCGTCTCTAAAGTTTCAATACAACATTTTTTTTTCCAACAGTAACTTGTATTTACTGAAACTGCGGTATATTTGTTTTTCTTAAAATGCAGCAGCCATTTAGCACAGCGTGGAGATGTGCTGTGAAGCTGTCATGTCTGTGGCAGTGGGTATACCAGCCTGCCTGCAGCTTGGATGCTGAGCCAGATGTGTCACTGGGAGCACACAATGTTCAGCCTCGTGAAACCCGTGGTGATTTTTTTCCTGCCTCCTCAGCAGCAGCAGCAGGCAGCTCCCCAACACCTTCCAGCCCACATTTTATTTTTTTGGTTAGGGGACAGAGTTTTTGTTTTCTTCTGAATAAATTCGAATCTCGACTCCCGTTCTTTTGTTGGCAACCTGACTCAATTTGTGCAGTTTTTTCTGGATGTAAGTTGTTTTTGTTTTTTTTTTCTTCTGGGTAAGTCTGTTATCTGAGCTTTGAGGTGTTTGCAGATAACAGATTTCATTCACTCAGGCTTCAGGGAGTGGGATCCAGAGAGAGAGAGAGAGAGAGAGGTGAAAACAGCTAGATGCAAAATAGCTTTTTGTTCCCTCTGCTCTCAGCCCTGGTGGGTGAGGCAGCTCTGACAAGTCTATCGGCACTTTGCCATTTCGCTCACAACCCACTTCCACTGGAGTTATCCTTGCTTTTGTTTCACACTGAGATCCAAATCAGGCAGATGGCTCGTGTTAACGAGATGAAGCATGAATGAGGGAAGTTTTTTTTTTTATATTTGTTGGATTAGAGGAGAAGGTCTTGATCCACACTCAACAGGGAAGAAGACAGAATTAGAAGGAGGTTTATTCTGGGGGCTGCAGCTGCCCCTGCTGCTTGCCCTATAACTGAATTCCCACCTCACCCATCCTAATTACTACAAAAGTCAGGGCTCCTTCTCCCCACTGCTTTTTGCTGTTACCATCATCTCCGAGGTGATGCTGGAAAACCGTTTTGATGACCTGTGGTCATGTCTCCAGCACTGTTCTCTGCTTCAGGAATCTGTTTTTAACACAGTGCAGGAAAAAGGATCTTCTCTATCCCACATGGATATATGGTCCATCAAAATGAGAAAAACAGCTTGTAGGGAGTACTTTCTTGAGGTCACAGTGGTCTCTCCTTCATGCAGGAGACCTTGAGGAGCAGCACAAGCGTGGTCTCTTTGAGGAGGAGACAGTTAATGGCACGCTTTCTGAATGGATGTGGCATCCACTTTCACTGTCCAGCGTGAAAGAAGATAATTGAGATTAATGTAAATCCTAGTACTTTTTCCCCTACTTAACCTTTGCTGATCTGAGCAGGAAAATTCCTAATGTTTGGTTCTGTTTGCCACCATCAACATGTGGTATGGAAGGTCTGTTTAGAAAACAAAACCCCCTCTGCACATCTGTGCTTGGTTCCTCTCTCGTTGTTTACTCATTCTGACCTTCTTTACCTCCCAAAAAGTCCTCCATATTAAGAGGCAAAGCTTGATATTGAAAGTCAGTGAAAGAGTCCAATAATAACTATATTACTGTTTTTAAAGAACCTGTCATGGTCTAGAATATGCTTTGTATTAAAGAAATGGATATGATGAAGCTGATCAAAATAGCAGATTTTTCTCTAAAATGAAACAGCTCCTTATCTTTGAATACAGACTGTTCTTAAAATAAAATCAAAATAATGTGGCCTGTCACTTGGTGCTCATTGATCCCACACAAGACCATAGACAGCATCAATGAACGACATGGTACTGGAAATGTGTCTCTAAACCAAAATTACACAGCTAAGGGAAGAGATAGGATTTATCATTTCATCTGTATATAGTGTGCCATGAAAAAAAAAACCTCAACCCTGATTTCAGTGGCTGGACAAATCAGTTCCTGGGTTATTTTAGCGATACAATGGGGAAATTTTGGCATTCTAGGAACAGCTTTGTCCTGTTCCCAACATCAGGAGCTCGTGGAAAGCCTTCAATAAATGCCGTCATCTCTTTCAAACGATACCGGTGTGACCTATTTCCCTTCCTGTTCCAAGGCAGTAGGAAATGAGGCAGGACACTTTCAAGAAGTTTCCCATAGCAGGCTTGTTTTTTAAAAAGCATTTCCCTGTTCGTGAGTACTCACAATTTCCCTGCAGACTCGTGCAATTATCCTTCTGCTTGTTTTTTTGCTGTTCTCATCTTTACCTTTTTGATGTTTGCAGAGGAACGTTTAGGGTTCCTCTTAGGAAATTTACTCCCTTTTTTTATTATTATTATTATTATTAATATCATTATTTAAGAAATTCTTTGAGGAAAATAAAGCAAACAGTTATGCAAGTCCTGTAGCAACTTCAGTTCTGGATTCCCATGAAAGCCAGTTCCACTAACAGAACATCAATGTACTGAATTAAAATCTTTTTCTTTTCTTATTGCTATTACCCTGAGGCAAACTTGGATTCTTGCCAGTTTGTGTGTGTGTGTGTTTTTTTAGAAATCATTGGTAGTTTTTACTAGTGCAAAGGTTTTGATAGTTCATGGTAGTTGCTGCTCTGTAGTTGCTTCTTCAGCTTCTCAGGATTTTGGTCAGACTTCAGTAAAAAATTTCTCATGTTTTAGCACTAAAAAGGGGGATTTTAATATTGAATTATTCCTGTTTGTCAGGGATGTGTCAACACTGTGGTAGACATCAAAACAAGTAAGCACAAGGCTTCCTCAGCTGGAAGAGGCTGTGCTAATGTAGAAAACAGCTCTTTCAGTAATTGCTCTGCTGGAAGTCAGAGCCTGTGTTGTCCAAGTCTTCAAGAATTAAATCATCTACCTAAGTAGTATCTATGCTAGAAGGATCAACTTCCTTTTATTTTTTTTTTTTGTGTGTGTGCTGTGCCTACCAAAAAGCAAATGCCTGTCCCCATTTTCCACAGTCCCTTACAAATTTGAGTCAGTGACCCAGTGACCAGCCTTTCTCCATTTTGGAACTGTCTCTTTGTATATCAGGACCCAGGAAAAGAAGAAAAAGTCAAGCTGGCCAAGACTTTCTTGCCTTCTCCTGAGTACATAACAAAAAGTGAGGCCGTGGGAAGAGCTCTGATACTGTTGCTTCTTTCTGGGTGAAGAAAGTGAGATTTCTTGAGTTAGTTTATCGTCATTTTTTAATATATATATGTTTTTATATATTTTATATAAATATATATTTTATATTTTTTGTGTATTTATATATTTTTTTATATTGCCTAAGCGGAAATGCTGCTTTTTCTGAGTCAGTTGTCTCAAGTGAAGTTCAGTTCAAGGAGTGGGTTTCTGCCCTGCTACCAAGGTCTGGCTCAGCTTCTTGCTGCTGCAGTGAAAACTGACAAATATACCCATGAGTAGATCTTAAAGCTGAAAAAAGTTACAGTAAATACAGGTACTTTCTTATTGCCATCTCTTATTAATCATAGCATGGGTTTTACCAGTCCAGTCTCCTAAATAAATCATAAATGCCAGTGTACTAACAGATCATTCCAGCAACTAAAATGCAAGACCCTGTTTTTACTTTTTTTTTTTTTTTTTACCCTGGTTTCTTGAATACTTTGAACTTTTGGTTTAAAATGTTTGAGTGCTACATTTACTGCTCCAGACCTTTGTTCTACCCTTTAAAAGCCATTACCCTTACAGTGATTTTTTTTTTTTTCTTTTTCCCCAGGGTGACCAGATGCAGGTCATGCCTATACCAAGTGTATGTATTTTTATCCCTTTTTCTTTTAATAATTTTCATAACTTTTGCTTTGTTTCATCTTATGTTGCAGTCCTAACAGGTCTGTTTTGTGTTGCATGTTAACAAAAGGATTTTATGTTCTGTCTGTGATGTTGTATACTCAGAGATGAATTGAACTGCACGTGTTCCACGGGGACTAAAAGAAGAGTTTGGGTTTTATGTGGATTTCATCTGAATTTTTGCCATTTTGGAAATGCTTGAAGTACTCTGAAAGCTGAAGTTACTTATTTTAACAGAGGCAAAAGGTGACTCGCCACCACTACGTGAGACACAGCTACAAAAACCTTTTCCTCTCGTTTTTCCCTGTATTCCAATTGAAAGGAAGAGTTAGAAACTGTGAAACTTAATTGGAACAACTCACTTTAGGAAAACAGAGCACACTGACTAGAGCTGCATTACTGCCCTTGTTTGAGATGATGCTCTTGGTATCCGCTGCTGTTTTATGGGCCTTGATATTTCTGTTTATCTTCCCTGGATTAAACTTGGAATGCTGTTTGGCATCTGAATTATTTCTCAAGGCTAAATAAAAGGAAGGGGAAAAAAAGAAGTTCTTCAAACTGAAGCTTTTAATTTAATTAGTTTTAACCTTTTTTGGTCAGAAAGCTGCCCTTTTTTTCCTTTTTTTTTTTTTTTATGAGGATGAAGGCTTAGGCTTTATAAATCTGAAAATACTTTTTTTTTTTTTTTAGCTCCTTTGCTGTTTATAATACTTTATTATGCAGAGTTTTCCTGAAAATAGCAGTGCTGATGTGCAGAGTTACTGACACAGCCCTCTTGTTTGAGATATTTGGGAGCCTTTAAAGACCTGGATACTCCCCAAGATACCAATTTTTGTTGTCTTTTTCCTTCCTCCTCACGTAGCCCAACATTTCAAAGCCTCCTGTAAGAACCCTGCAGAGCAGCAGTGTCAGGACATCACTATGACTGTGCACATCTTCCCTCTCTCACCAGTTTTTTCTTGGATTCAGGAACTGTTTGGAATTACTTTTTTGTTGCTTACCTGATATTTCTGATATGGCTCATGCATGTATTTGTGTGTCTGAATACACACACATGTGCATGCAAGGAATTTATCTATATGGAAGTCTAGAAATAAAAAAAGTCTGAATGGATGAAAACACTGATTCCTAAATTACTTTTCTTTTTACATACCTGCCAAATTCAGTTAGGTGACTGTAGTTCCTCTTCTGGTAGTTATTTGAACATGAAACATGTTCTGGCTGTGCTCTGACCTGGAATAAAATCTTTGCTAAGAGTGAGTGCGGGTATTAACAGAATAAGAATTCAAAGAGAACAAAATTCTGAAATGATAAATGAGTACAGCTCTGACAGGTACATCACTGAAATGAGATGCTTTGTTAGAACACTGTCTTTGCAGTGTTGAAGCAGTGCTCTGTTAGATTTGGGTACTGGTAGGGAAATGAATGATTCAAGAAGGGATTTCAATTTTTTTCCCCTCTTTTTTTTTTTTTTTTTTAAGCTCAACTATAATTTTGCTGACCTATATTCCCAGCACTTTTAACAAGGCAGTAAAATTAACTTATCTCTGCAGTCGTGACGTAGAGTTCTCAGCGAGCAGGTGACTTTAGAACGCACTCACTCCCCTTCTCTGGTGCCATCTGATGCTCCTTCCAGCAGGACAGGGGAGGGTTGTCAAGCAACCATCGCCCTCAGGCAGTTGTGTGACATTTACTCTCCAGTATCAGAGTGCTCCTGGCTGTCAGACAGAGCCCAGCCAGCCATTAGTATGTCATCATCTAAATAAAGGCACGAGTGAGCTGCACGTGGAGACAGTGGTAGGAAGGAAAATGCAACATTATGTTAGAGAAAAAAACACCACCTAAAATTAGTGATGTTCTCTGCCAGCCTTCCAAGGGCTGTTTGTCCAGAGGGACCCTCTGAGACGACTCTGAGCTGTGAGTTTTGAGACCCCTTAAGGCAGAAATTCCTGATGCTTTGCTGCGTAGGGATGAGAACTGGGCTGTTTGAACTGTATGTCTTGTACTAACCAGGAGGAAAATCTAATAAAACACAGAGTGAGCTTGGTCACAATTTAAGTGGACATTTACTTTTTATAGGGCTCGTTGCAAATGTCAAGAGTTTATAAGAGAACCCCTTAGTGACTCTGGAAAGATCTGTGCCCACTCCCCCACTCATTAAACTTTCAAACCGAAGCCTCCAGTCAAAATAGGAGGATTTTTGGAGCGTTATAATGCCTGTGTAAAACCTGGCTGTCTGCTGAGATCACCTGTTTGAAAGCTTCCATTGCTTTATGTGCGTTTTGCGTTGCTTTTCTATGCATTTATATGTGCAATGCAGTGCAATAGATCTTCTGCTAAGCAGATTTGTCCTGTATTAATTGCAATTAATTTGAAGTTAATTGAGTTAACATGGATTTTTGCTTAGTTATCGATAGAGGTAACCGCTAAGGACGAAACTACAGGTTAGGTTCTTCAGAAAACAGAACCAGGATTACTTTGGGGGGGGTTTAAAATAGGAACATTATCCTGTTTGTATCTCATATAATCATACAATGGTTTGGGTTGGAAGGGACTTTAAAGGTGATCTAGTTCCAACCCCCAAATCAAAGTAGACCCATAGCAACCTCAGTATTTTTAATTCTTTTGAACAAAAAGGTAGATGGAAATACAGAACCACATTCATGCAACATCCTAAATAGTTGTTCAGTACAAAATCCCACTGGTAAGGAGTGGTATCAGAATTATCCCTCAGAATCCCTGCAGAAGTTAAATCTTAGCACTGGGATATTCACTTGTCCTCACGTGCATTTGGACAATTCCCCTTTATAACTTACAGAAGGAATTTTGGGAACTGCGTGTTCCATAACAGGAGCTGGCATCTCCTGGCAGTGTTCTGAGTAGAAATCATTTATCTTCTGTAAGAGTATTTGTCTGTGTAACTGCAGGGAGAAGCTGTTAGCTCTGTGGAGTGCAGCCCCAAGTGTGAGCTGGAGGGAACACGAACAGTGAATTAGTGTGCTGCACTTGGGCTCAACAGCATTGCCAGCGCAGGAAACAAAAAAGGGGCTTATTAATTCTGATACTTGTCTCTGTGGGAAATACGGGCCTGCAGGGAAGAAAGCTGATGATTGTTTTATACAGTAAATTTCTGAAAGATTTGTGTTGACCAGCTGTTTATGCTTCAACCAAAAGTCCTGTTCTCTTGCCACCACCACCCCCTTTTTTTTTTTTTTTTTCTTAGGGAATATACTATTTCCACGGGACTGAAGCAGTGCAGCAGTCGTTTCACTACAAGGTCTGTTGAGCTGATCAGCCATGAGACCTGGCTGGAATGCATAAATCCCAAACAGTGACCAGTTTAACTTGTATACAATTTGTGTCTTGTTGGAATTGAAGACCAAGCTAGGACTTAACAGTACTGAGAGACCACGTGTTAATTTTTCTGCTGAGTTCTGTGGAAGTCTGCAGCCTCTCAGAGAGTATTGCATAGTAAATATGAGTTGCTGTTAACCACTATTAAATACTCTTAATCATATTAGATGTCTTTAAAGCTACTATGTGGAAAAAGAAAAAAAAGGAAATTATAAAAGGTCCATAACAATTCACTATTAACTCTGGTGGAAATCTGGTAATTAGAACTCTTCTTGGATATGTCTCTGTTAATGAAGAAATTAAAATACAGTGTTGAGTAATGCTTGTTTCTGCCTCAAAGTTTTACTACTCTTGGCACATGGAAATCGCTTTAGATCAGGAAGCTTGAACAGCAGAACAAATGGACTGATACTTTACATACAAATCCTTTAAGTTCCTAAAGCCTCAAAAATGTCATCCTCGCTCCAGAGTCCTGCACCAGCTATTTAGCAGCCTCACAACTTGCAGTGACTTCAGCTCCAGAATAGTTTCCTTATCCCTGTTAGATTATCAGGGGTGCAAATGTGTTTTCGCAAACGAGGGCAATGGAGGCACAGGTTGTGAAATGGAAAACTCATTTCTTCTGAACTTCAAATGGAGTGTGAACTCGGGGAAGCAGGATCACATTGAACCCAAGATGCCAAAGCTTGTAGGAGGGGTTGGTGTTTCCCCAGGAGAAACCTTGAGGGTCAGTCCTGTTAGGTAAAGTTGGGTCAATAAGTGCACATTATTTCTTAATGCAGTAACAAAAAGGGAGAGAAACTCTTATCACTGCTTTTGAGAAAGCAGAGGGTGCAGGTGGTTGAAGAAGATGGAGGCATGGGTTGTCTCAAATGCAGTCAAGGGATTCAGGTTCTCAAGAGCTGAAGGTTCTCATATTTTTTAGTCAGCCCCTGGTAGATGTCCATCTTTTTGTTGATGACAAGCATAACAGTTTACAGATAAAAAAACTAAAGATATCTGTGATGAGGCAGTGCTCCTATTTTTCATAGCTTAATTTTATATGGATTATATCTATTCTCATATATTTTTCATAGCTATAGATATTTTCAGTTTGATAAAGAATTCGCATAGCAGAAGGAATTTCTGGCTTTGAACTGCTGGTGCAGATTAACTTAGTCAAAAATTCAAACTAGATACAGTTCTAAGAGTACAAAAATGAACGGAACTATTATTTAAAAAAGAAAAAAAGTATGCTGAAGGTTTCTTGGGATGTTCCTGCCTTTTTCTCATCTTCAAAGACAAGAAATCAGTATCAGAACACGGGTTCTGAAGATTATTATCTTCAAATGGGTTAGATTTTTCTTTCATTAAGCTTTTGCTCTGTTTAGGTTGCAAATTTGGATCCTCCTTACTGTGAAAAATTGAGGTGGGGTGCCTAAATACCTTTTAGGCTTTGAAATCAGGGGAGTGAGAAACTAAAATTCTTTCGGTGTGGCCCTCCTTGCCAACAAGCAGAGGTGGAGCTGAAGCAGTTGTGGGACTGTCTGTGTAACCTGCAAAGGGTGTCCTATAAATCTGAGTCCAGTTGGGTGACTGTGATGGATTGGATCCATTACAGGCATTAGGCAGAAGTTTGTTTTTTCTAGAAGGTGGTGGTTAGATTTTTGCTGAGAGAAAATGTGTTCAGACAAGTGGCTTGTAAACAAAGGCAGCTTCCAGTTGGGTAGCTGAAGGAACTGTTGTCGTTGTTAATTGTAAGGAGCTAAATCAGTTGCAGTGAGCGCGCCTAAAAGTGCCCCGAGAACTTCTGCTGTAGCTAAAAACACTTAGTTAAGTCCAGAATCTCATTTGTTAGGTGCTTCATTTAAACAAGAACTTATTAGGCATCGTTGGCCAGTTATCTGTCAACTTGAGACAAGCTCTGAATTCAGACAGTGGTTGATAACCTGTCCTGGCAGCCCGAGGGTGTTTGGGGGTGTCTGACTCACCTGTGTGTGTCACCTGCACAGGGGTGGCCTCAGATCTCTGCCAGCACCTCCCCAAAGGGCTGCTGAAAGGAACAAAACCCACGACAGATGCATCCTTACATTGCATGGGCAGATAAAAAGATAGCAGAAGAATGAAGTTTAGAGTTCTGCACCCAGTTGTAAATTAATTTAATTTCCTCTCAGCCTTGAGCTTCTCCCTGTTGACACTTTTCCATAAAGCTGATCCTTTTCCTTCATCAAAAAGACCCCCTCTTTGAGTGGCAGCAGTGTTTCAGCTCCAGATGGAAGGGTTCTCTCCCATTTCTGTTATTTCAGGGAGTATCCAGTACCAAAACCTAAAGTAACCGTAATTTTATTGCAAACTGGGGCGTTAAAGTGGGAAATGAGTGATCCAAAGAATATGAGATTGTCTGCATTGCTTTCAGAAAAATTGTCAATTCAAGGAATTGGCACCATTTTTCAGTAAGGGCAGCATGCTGTACAAGAGCCTAGTTTAGGTTCTTTACTCCAGTTTTAATGCCTTGGCTGGGAGCATAATCCACGTGACATTTGGTCAGTGCCCTCACAAGTGGTGAAAATGAAAGTGAAAACATGTCCTGGGAAGATAAAATTAATAATGCTGTCTTCCTTCAGGATGGATTCCTCCACTCTAGCACCTTTCATGGCAGACAGAAATTACAATTTGTGTAAATGTCCATCAGCCTGATATGGCTGGAAATGGCATTGCTGGGAACAGGATAACAACAGCAACCAAAACCAGGCATTAGGCAAAGGGGTTACTACAAAAAGATGTTGTTGTATCAAATGTCTTACTTTTCCCTGGGTTTTCTTAGCTAGTGATGATGTTTTACCACTTTCATTTCCAGTGCTTTGGAGGTCATTCCAAACAAGTCTCTCATTTTAAAAAATAATATTAAAAAAAAAAAGTCTGTATGGGTATTGCAATTGCATGAGCCGTTAATTTCCATGTGTGTACTTGAGATGATCCCAGAAAAGCATTGAATTTCGAGTCATGTATTCCAGCTCCCAGTAATTGCTAGAATAGTAATGTTGACAGAAGAGCGCCCCTTGGATAGAGGTTTTACTTTTTTTTTTCTTTGTTGTCTTCCTCTTTTCTTTGTGTTTTTAGCCACCAGCTAAATACCTCCTGCCAGAACTGACAGCATCAGACTACGGGAAGAAGTGTGTGGTCATTGATTTAGATGAAACTTTAGTGCACAGTTCATTTAAGGTAAGTAAATTCAAAAGTGATCTCTTGCAGCTTTAATCTGTCAGTGAATGCTGCAGGAACTGTTAAGCCTCTTAACACTTGAACTCGTCTTACAGGCTCTCCCAGGATGCCTGGGAGTTCTCATTGCTACTCCTATGATTATTCATCCTAATTTAGCTGTAAGGGGAGGAACACACATATTGCTTTTTTATTTTTTGCCTCTGAGACAGTCACACTGGCTGCAACGAGGCCTGGAATAGGTATTGACTTCATGGCTTCAAGTACTTCAACAAGAACCTGTATTTTAACAGATACACAGTTTGTTGCTTTGAAAATACAGTTTTAGTATTTAGTTTTCAGAGCAGGAAAACAAATACCGTTTAGTTGTTGCTATTGAGTCAGTCACTTCTGAGAAGCAACTTCTATAGCCCTTCAGATTTCAGCATGTGGTGGAAGTGGAGGTATTTTTCTATTGTTTAAGTAGGGCTGAAATTAGGAGACTTCAGAAATAAAAATAATCTGTACTGGCAGCATTTCTGATTGGCAGATCTAATACACGATAAAGCATCTACTGGTTTTATACATTGATTGGAGAATTCATAATAATTAATAGTTACCTCACTACTGGCAAAGTAAAGTTTTATAAAAAAACTTTATATTCTTCTAGTTGTTGCACTCCATTTTTCACTGCTAGCTTGAACACCACTTTTTAATCCTTCACTAGTTAGTTGCCAGCATTTAAAATGCAAACTGTAATTCATGCTGTGGTTAGAATTTGGCAACAGCCTGTCTTTGTTGGCTTAAAGAAAACCTTATATGGAGACATTAGAAGAAATATTCCTCTGCCTCGAACTGAAATTAAGATTTTTCTCTGTCTTTATGGTGCCTGATGGTATATAACAGTTTATGGTGGTGCACAGAAACCCCTCACCTCAGTGCCAGATTTGTTTTCTATGCCCAGACTGAGTTTGTACTGGGGAGTTTTTCAGGGAGATGAGAAACACAGCTGGATTGGAGAAGGAGGAACCACCATGCCTTCCTATTTTACCAAAAACCAGAAGTTAGGGAGGGAAAGCTGAATTTAAAAATCTAAATTTATATAATAATAATAATAATAATAATAATAATAATAATGAAGTATTAGGCTTAGTGTTGTCTGAAAGGTAGAAATACAGGTTTGCTTTCTGAATGCGATGGGCAACATTCAGAGGATATTTGATGGGCATTTGAATGATATTAAATAGGTATTTTAAAAAAAGGAAATCGTTATTCTACTTAATGATGAGCACTGAATAATTTTTCGTGTTAGGAGAAGAAAACTGTTCCTTTTTTTGAGTGAGGTCAGTAGTGTTAGGCAGGTGTTGGAGTTTCTGTAGTATTAATCTTCTGCCTACAGTGGTGTTATCTTAATATAAAACCCTGTGATGGGGGTGTGTAAGAGAAAAAACCAAGTGTTGGAGTGGCTGGCACTGTCCAGTGGTGCTGCTTGGGTTTTGATTCAGGAAGGGAAATGCTTCAGCTGAATCAAGACCATGAATTATCATCAAAAATAATATGTTCCAGCAGAGCAGGGGCTTGAACACCTCTGTGCACCCTGCTCTGCCTGGATAATCAAGTTACTTCTGCCATTTCTTTCAGTTCGTGGGTTTTGGGGGTATTTTTGATGGGGTTTTCTTCCACTAAAGCATGTCTGCTCGAACCAAGCAGGTCCCCACTTAAAAGCTGGAAAAGCATACATAAATTTGTGATTTTTAGTACAAAAAAAAAGGGGTTTATTTAAAACACCTGATACTTTGGAATTCGTAATTCTGTTATGAAATAGGCTTCATATTTCAAATGCAGATTACATGTTTTTTTTTAACGCAACCAGAGAGGCAGAATATTTAAAGTGCTTTTTTATGAAAGCAGCAACATCTGAAGGAGGGTAATTCTCATCTGCTTTATGTCCCTGCATCTTTGTGAAGCTTTAAGGAGGTACTAGGCTTTCATGTTAGGTGCATATTAAAAGGAATAAAGTTTGGGGTTCCTTGGCAAGAGTAAAAAAGGAATACATAGACAGGATAGTTTATCGTTCCCATCATAAAAAACAATAATAGAAGCGAAAATAATAAATTTTTAAATTAGGGAGATGTAAACATGGTTTTGTGTAAAATGCATTAAACCACATGCAAGTCTGGAATGCAGCCCTATTCAAAACTGGCTGTGAAACACTTTCAGAGACATTTAAAATGCTGACTTTTTTTATTGAATAGAAACAGTTCTAACTGAAGATTTTCGGTGGAAATACATTGTCTCCTTTCGGGCTCTGTCTCAGTGGTTCCCACGTACGTGCTTTGCGTGCACAACCCCAAAAACCTCCATCCAGCAGATTGTTGCAGACTTCCCTCCTCTCTCCCCACCGTGACAAAGCACAGAACCCCAGCCCGTGCTGCCTTCCCTTATCACTTGTGCCAACAAGAAAACAACATAGTACCTGAAATTTAAGTGGAGGAGGCAAATACGTAGTTGAGAGTAGTTTGGTCAGTGTTACAAAGTCTAAGGGTGAGCTCTGTTTGTTAGGGAAAAAATGAAGATGTTTAGACAGAATTGCTTTTTTCTCTGGCATCTGGTTGGTGTAGCTCCTGCTAAGATTAAGTTTTGTAAAAGCCGTAGTTTTATCAGTGGATTTCAAAACCTCAGTAGCTTGCAGTGACCTCTTCTTTTTTCTGCTGCTGCAGAGTATTTCTCTTGCTTAAGGGAGTCATGCATATATAAATTCTTCAAGTGTGTGCAAGCCTCTTCAGAGTCTGCAGGGAGCTGGCACCCGCCGGAAAACTGGTGGCTGAGGCTTATTGACAGTTCATTTGGGTTTCTTTTTAAGGTGAAGCTTCAGAACATTTTTGTGTACTTTTTCTGGGGCTGTTGGAGATGCTGCAGAGTACCTTCTCTATCTGAGGGACTCCTTTTAGGGAACAGATAGAAACCTCCCCTCTGTCTTTTCCCGAAGCAGAAAGGAGAAATTGCTCAGTGTCAGCTAAAAAGAAATAATCTGGACTCAACTGTGTGTATTTGAGGAATTCTTCAGGTCATACTCGCACAGGGGTCATCGGCAGGGTGGAGTTTTCCAGCATCATCTGCTCTGGAGGTCTGGTTGCCAATACTGGTATGTCAGGATGAGTAGATTCCATGTAGCCCCTCCTTTGCCCTCTGACCCAGCACTTCCAGGTGTCGGATCAAACCATCTTCCTCATTACTTTGCTCCTGAGAGAAGGGTGTTGGCCCTCCGTAGAAATTCCTGCGGTCATTTGGCTCTCCTCGTAGGAAGGTTTCCTCACAGTGCAGTTGGAATCTCGTTTCTCCAGGGAATGGGATCAAAGTGGTGCTGTCAGGTTCGTGCTGCAGGATTCTCTTTTCGCACCGTTTTTCACAGAGCACCTTTTTAGGCTCACCAGTGTGTGACCTGCTCTTCACCTTGGCTGCTTCTCTGCTTTCTTGGCACCCCCTTTTCCCCCTGAGTGGGCCTGAAGTTTGTTTCTAGTCTCACAGATTCTTCGGGGGCATCTTCTTGGTAGTTCCTGAGATCAGTCTGATCCAGAAGACCAGGTGGGAAGGTCTGTACAAGTGTAGTGGAGCTGAGTGAAGATGTTTTCCAGCCTTAGCTTAGTAACACCGGTTACCAGACTGCTCCCAGCCCTCATTCTAGGCTCTTATCCATGGAGCATATTGTCTGTTAATCAGTCATGTTAAAATTGTATTTGGCAGCTCTGTCTCAGCCATTTCCAAGCTGCAGATGATGGAATGAGTTGCAGGCTTCAGCCAGGCGTGTTTACATGGCTACTTCTTTATCGTGGCCGTAAAGCATGAGCTGTACCCAAGGCTTCTGCCAAGCTGGGTGTCCATTTCAACCAGTAAACATTGTTAGCAGCGTGTTCCCAACTACCACTGCTGTCTAGCCAAGATTAGATTATGTACTCTTAAACTGCCTACAAGGCCACTTTCCTGCTTTCCAAAGCAGTTTTACTTGACCAGCAGTTTCTCACAGCAAGTCTTAAGAAATAAGTTGTGATCGACAGGCTAGAAAAGTGGATTCAAGGACTTGGGCAGAATGTGTCTGCTCTTCCCTTTTAATTAAAATGCAGTTTTACATGATTAAATTCATTGCTATTGGTTCTTCAAGTATGGCATCTTGAGAATCAATTAGCTATACAACTTGAGGCTTGTTATATTCAGGTATAACCATGAGGTATTACTTTTACCACTGTCTTTACTTTTAATTAATTACAACTTGATGACCCAGAATAGAATATGTGAAGCACATAGCTCATATTCTTGATTATCAAGTATCCACACAGACTTGATGGAAGGGTTTATCCAAATAAATGTTTTCCTGGTAAACACACTCAGTGGTAGAGGGGGTTGGTTATTCAGGCAGTGGAGTGTATTATGTTTTATGAAGCTCAAAAATATGAGAGAAGAGGGAAGTGCAACATCCAGGAATGCAACTGTGAGGTCTCTGACTTGTGTGTGTGAAGGGCACTCACAGAGTGAATCTGTACAGTCAGTAGTGCTTACTAACTTGGTCCTGGGAAGTAGGTGCTCTTCCCTTTTGCAGCTCTGAAGTTGTCCCTCCAGTGATCGCGTTTTTAATGTTGGTTATTTCCTTGTCGTTCTTTCCAGCCAATTAGCAACGCTGATTTCATCGTTCCTGTCGAAATCGATGGAACCATACATCAGGTAAGTGCTGCTGCTCCTTCAGCATCGTGTCCTGAGTGTCCCAGAGTGTTCTCTTCCTCCGTTTGCTGATTTGCGTTCGGTAACTTCTGTAAAACACAGAAACTGTGTATTCTGGGATGTACCATCCAGAAAGACATCCCTGTTTGATCAGGTAGAATCTCTCTCTCAGGGCTTCAATACTGGACTCTTTGTCAATTTAAAAACATTTTCAAACAGCAAGTGGTCTAAGAAGGGGGTTTCAAACATGAGTAGACCCAGAAAAAGCTACTTGAATACTGCATTTCCCATTCCTTCCAAGACAAACAGGACATAAGTTGGCTTGTTAAGGTCTGCTGGTAGCTCATATGGACCAAACTTTACAAAGGTATTAAGGAAGAACAGGCATTCCTCAGGTTTTTGTGACAGTCTGTTTAATTTCTGTCCCCTTTTATCCCTGTAAGTAATAAAAGTTCTTCTGATAGTTTTTTTTTTAATGTACTTCAGCGTATTTTAAAAGGTCTGGACAAAATTGCGAGGAGACTTAATTTTTATGTCTTACTCTTCAGGAACTTCACTTATGGCTCTGAGAAATGGTTTTCAGTAAATGCAAAGCACCCACAATTTGAAAATCAATCCCCTTCACGTATTTTAGCTTGGTCATTAATCAGTAGTCATTTCTGAACCCCCTGAATGAAAGAAATTACCGTGCCATAAATTTTCCCCTTCAGGCAGGCATTGAAGTTCTTGCTGGAGATGAGTTAAACAGGTTAATTTGAAGTTGAGCCTTTCTGTTATGTGAACCTTGCAAATTGTTTGAAGCATTTTCTGTGCTGAGTGTTGTAGGTTACAGATAATGCACTCATTGAGTTGCAAATCTTCCCTGGATGTGATTTAATGGAGATTTTTAAGTACTTTAATTGTTGAAATGTTGGGGGGTTTTATATGGATTGTTTTTACTTGAACAGAGAGTTTTGTATTTCAATCCTGGACTAATTGATAGATCATAAAGTTCATAGTTTCGTTTCGTTTCCTGTTATGAAAACCATTATTGTAATTGTCACTCTTAAAATAATTGCTAAATATCAGTCAGTGGACTGAAAAGTGCTTTAAAGTGATAGCTGCTTTGACAGTTTTTACACTGTGCCTGTTTTATGTAGAAAAACTCAATATCTAGGTTACTTAACACCTGTAATGTTCACCAGAGCTGAGGCTTAAAACACTAAGTGATGTTTTGGGAGATTTGTGGTACTGTCAATCCTGGTTTGATGTGGGCTTTAGTTGTGTTTGGTGCTGTAAAACAGACATTTTTCTCTCCTAAAACTTTGTAGAATGCTTTTGAAAGTGAATTTTTGAGTGGCTCAGAATTCTCATTGCCTAGCTTGTCAAGGTGATATATTTACATTTTGAAACAAATCTCAATAAAAGACTATCTGGGCTTTACAGTCAGGCACTTCAAAAGCCAGTTGCTTTTCCATTCCCTGCTGCAAACTGAGATTCTTCACCACCAAACATGATGCAGTTTGGCACTTGAGGTGACTGCATGTGGGGGAAAAGAGAAAGCAGCAACAAAAAAGCCCCTAAACAAACAAGAAACCCACAGCTGGCCAGAGGGAGTGGATTTGTGCATCTCCTTCTCCTTGACTGAGGAGATCAAGTGAAATGAGTCTCTGAGTGTGCTTTGCTGGAGACTTCCTGCATAATTTTCAAGGAAATTGCTTAATCCCTTTGTATTTCCAGTTGTTAATCTCTAAAATAGGTAAATACCTCAGTCACATTTGGGTTGTCAAAATGAAGTTAACTGTAAGGGATTTGTGATTCTTGAAATAAAGGTAATTTTGATGGCACACAGAATAAGCCAAGTCTGTGTTTGCAACATCTCTGTAGGCAAAGTAATGTCCTGTCATTCAGGAATCTTTTTTTTTTTTTTTTCTTTTTACACTGTGATAAATTAAAGGGCAAAAGGGGGTATTCTGACTGAGTCTGATGTGCATTAACACAGCCTGTGGAGCTTTGACAGCCTGTTCCCACTTCAAACCTGTAATTCTTCAGTCCCTTAGAGCATAATAAACATCAGCAATTTTTGTTACTTCTCAGAATTTGTCATCTGTGTAGTGCTTGTCCATTTTGTTAAGCAGTTCATATACTCAAAGATTAATCATTGACCTTGGGAAATACTTCCAGCTGCGTAAAACAACGTGGGATACGTGAAATGTTGTGGAACCATCCTGTCCACGGTGCATATCCCTACCTGCTTTACCAGTGGGCCTGGTACCTTATCAGGCACGAGATGGTCTGACAGATTATTGCTGTTCTTGAACTCTGCCTTGGACAAAACCCCAAGGAAAACTAAAACAGGAAAAACAGCCATTTCAGGAGTGCCCATTCAGAGAGAAATTCAGAATAATATGAGATTGTTCGGATCTCGTGCACCAAAAGTACAAGTTGTGGCGAATTCAGTTGCTGTGCACTTGAAAGAGTTTTGAGGTTTACATATCTGACAAGTTTTTTCATGGTAAATACTGTATTTTTTTGCTGTTCAACAGAGGTATTAAAAAAAATGCTGTCTTTAGTTCAGGGAGTTTGCTTTCCCTTACATAATTTATAATCCAAAGGTCAGAGAAACTCTCTTTTTTTTTTTGTATAGGGAGGATAATTCATCATCCTAAAGGGTGCTTGGGTAAACGAGCTTCCTAGATTAAAAAATAGCTTTTCTGAACACCCCTTTTCCCTCTCCCATCTTTCTTACTCCAGCCTGAATTACCTTATCTTCAGGAAGGATTTGTCATTTGATTTTAGAAGAAAATAAATCATGTGTGAAAGTGCCTCCCTTTCTTTGTGTTGTGGGCCTTCAGATGCCTGCAGAGACTGTGTCCACCTGAGGGCAGCTGGAATTCCAGGAGAAGAATCCCAGGCTTTGTCTTGGGGATGGTGGCAGGGACACAGCAGGGCAGTTCTGATGTGAGCTGACCCTCTCTGGCCGGCTCTCTCATTTCACTCCAATTCTCTGGGTAAAGGGAAACCAGAGCTGGTCTCCCACTCTACCAAATTATAAGGAATAAACTGCAGGAAGCTCAGTGAAATGACAGGAGGCTTGTTGAGGGTGAAAGTAGTGGCTGGGGAAAGATGTTCAACCTTGCAGTACCTTTGTGCCTTGCTGTAAAAGGAGGCAGCCACGAGGGGTTTGATTTGGCGTTACTTGGAATTTCATTCTTAATCTGTTGACTGAAACTGGTTTTTAGTGTTTGGTTTTTTATTTCAGTTAATAATTGTTTATTTTAGTTGTTGAAAGCTAAAGAAGCATTTTGGCCATTTTACTTTGAAATGTTGTTTAATGGTGGTGGGGGGGGAAATGCTGTTTGAATAACAAACTTCCTTTCTGTAAAGCACAAAATCCATGGATTTCCTTATTGAAGGCTGTGGCCTGGTTCAAGTAATCCAGGATAGGCTGTATCCATTCTAACTGGCCTATTCTTGGTTACTTGCACTGGGAGACAACCACAAACTGCTTGACCCACCACGAGGAGGCTCGAGGACGTGTGTTATTTTCTGCTCAGAAGATGCACCAGCCCACGGAACGGGAGGTCACGGGAGATGGAGTTGTCTTGGGCAGACTTTCTGGTCGTCACTTGAAGGTTTTGTTATTGTAAAGCAGGTTTTGAAAGGCATTTCTTTGTGTCCCATTTGGTTGAGATGGGTTTCTCTTCTGGTTTCACAAATACTGAGTCTCTCTAGGTTGAGACTGCTCTAAGGTATAGAAAATTTATATGGAAATACGAAATGCTTGGAAACAATTAAAGATAATTACTTGGGTTCTGCCATTAGCAGCTGTAAGAATCCTGTGAAAACATGCCTAGTGCCTGATTTGTGCTTAACACGTTGATAGTAGGGTTCATTTTAAGTAATAAAAAAAAGACTGTATTCCTCCAAATTCTTGCTATGATAAGGAAGAAATTAGTTAACATGCAATACACAAAAAAAAAAAAAAAAAAAAAAAAAAAAAAAAAAAAAAAAAAAAAAAAAAAAAAAAAAAAAGGAGGGATTTTTTTTTTTTAATGCCCTAAAGACAGTATATAAATCTCAGAAAAATGCCAGGAGCCAGTTAGTCTAGAGACTTAAACTGAAGCCATCAGGCAACAGAGGAAAAAGCCAAGCCACAAATAACCAGGCAGCATTGAGATTCAAGTCCAGCCACTAACAAAGTAAAGGGGGGAAAAAATTCCAAATGAGGAGGAAGAGGAGAAAAGAGCTGCACTGTCAGCTGAAGAAAGCTTTTTATGTGAAGTAAACCAAAGAGATTTTGTAGCCCAGGATACCAGTACACTTGGAGTTGCTTCCAGGGGCTAAGTAGGACTTCCCAAAGAAAACTTGAAGGAGAATAACTATCCAAAGTATTAAGATATGTTGTTCTGCCAAAGAAAAAAAAAATCAGTGTTGTTAAAAAAAAAAGGGGCGGGGGGAGTGAAGGAATTAAAGCCTTTTACAGAGGGAAATAATTAAATAGAAAGTTTATTGAGACTTCATCCTAAGAGATGACATTTATTATTGATCAAGCATTTAACATGAGAAGCAGATCTGTTGGCCAGATCCCAGCAGGGAAGATTTAAGGCAAAACAGCAAGAAACTCAACTAGTGGAGGTCATGGGTGCCCTGTGGTGGAGCAGGAGATCTAAACTGCAGTTGGGGGACAACACAATTAAAATGCTGTGTATTTACAGCTAAACACTGAGGAGGTGCAGCGTTAGGAGAACTGCAAATAGCCAGAAGAGCACTTTCTGCAAGGACTTGCCTGCAAATACAGCACAAGCCTGTGGTTTGGGAGCTCTTGGGCTGCAGCTCCAGGGTTGATTTACTGTGTGCTCTCCTTGTGGAGGAGGTGGGTTATGTTGCAAGCAGCAAAGTTCATATCCTTGGCAGGGAGTTTGTAATTACATTCCAAGTGGAAATAGTTCGCCAGCACGGGCATAGATAGGGATGGAGAGCAAAGAGGAGACTTCTTCTGCTGTGGCTGAAAACACTGGGCTTTAGAAGGGAAATTAATGTTAAATTCCAGCACTAACTATCTAGTTAAGACTCTGGGGTGGCCCTTTTGTGCCCTCAGAAATATAATTTAAGGCTAAGGAATTAAAAACTTCATTATTAAGGAGTAACTTGGACCCTGCTATCTTTCCTTTTACAACTGGGGGGCTGGGTAGTTTCTGGGTACCCAAAAGCAGGGGGACTGCAGCTGTCTTTTTATCTGTGTCTCTAAAAAATTCGAAGATAGAATTTAGAGAGGAAATACTAGAGAACAACTTCATGTAGTAAGAATTAATGAGAAATTAATTGCATTGTTATAGGGAAGAAAATTACTTGGTTTATGCCTGGTGGAATACAGGAAATGTTGCTGTAATTATCTGGAGAGAGTGGTGTTGAAGTGCATCTGTTAACTGTCTTTAATTCATAAAATGTCACATTTATTTGATGGGTGAGGTGCTGCTGTGGTTGTTTAAAATATATATATGGATTATAAATTGTTATCTGTATCCGAGTTTGAATGAAATGTTTATGAGGCCAGAAATAGTTTAGATAAATTTCATAGGAATAACTTGAAGAAGGTCAGGGCTTCATGGTGTGATGTGGATGCTACATAAAGTGGAAGAGTAATTAACATTTCTACTTTAGTCATTAAGGTGCAGCTCCATCGTGTATGTTGTTAATAAAACTTTGCTTTCAGATTGAGGTTTTCAGTTTCCAATTACACACTTTTTTTCCTTTTGCTGAAGGCTTTAATTGTTACATTTCAGTTCAAGCTGCTGTTTCCTTTATTTTTCTCCTTCAGGCTTTTTCTCTGGGTACCCCCATTTTTTTACCTCTTATTAACATGAAGCTGGTAAAATACATACAAGTAATCTAGTTTTACATATCAAAGAAGGAAATTCCTGAAATTTCAGTCAGTTCTGTGCCAGACCTTCTCCACTTGAAATTTCCAGTATTGGGGATTATTTGCCAAACAAAGGAGATAAAATGCTGCCAGTGTTTTCTCTCAAACTTCTAATCTAACTGCAAACAAGATAGATAAATATTTTTTAAGCAGACTCCCCTCTTCAGCTCCCCAGTATGTTGTGAGCTACTTCCAGGCTTTCTGAGCAGCAGTTATCTTATCTTGGTATTTTCTGTGAATGCAAAATCATCTTCCTTGCTCTGAAAAGAGAGGCAGGGAGGCCCTAATATCTGTTAATCGGGTTGTTGACAGTAGGCAGCCAGGCTGCCTGTGTGGATGTCAGTGCAGAAAGGCAGTACAGCATTGCTGAAAGATGCTCAGGAGGAAAGAGATCTTGAGCATTTGCCATCTTCAGGGCAAGCTCCTCGTGGAAGATGCTGCAGACTTTGTTTTGAAAGCAGCATTTTTAGGCGTTCTGCGTGGTGCTGGGAAGGCTTTTGGTGAACAAAGCTCCCTGCAGAGCTGGATGACTGATAACTCTCCATAGTGAGATCTGCTCCTTAGCACCTGGAATTTAAAAAATGAAAGATTTAGCCACAGAGAGAGAACAGCTCCCTGTTGTGCAATTCCTGTCATCACAGAGTCTTCATGGAATTTATTCCCTCTGTAAAGCTCTTCAGCACCGAAGGCACCAGCACCAAAATGGGTTTGGTTGAGAGATGCGAATCCTCGTTCCTCGAGAAGCCCTCCTGTCTCTCTTTGCCTTTAATGAGATTTTTTTCCAGAAGCATCACTCCAGATGATGCACAGTGCTTGCAATGGCATAATCAGCATGGGGCTTGGCAGCCTGTGCGTGCCAATCTCTCATTATTGGATCTCTGCTTTTATCTTGTGCACTTCTTTTTTTGTTTTCAGCATCTCATTTGAACTGCTTCCCCGTTAACTTTTGTTTCTTCAAGTGTTAGGATTGCAGGAGTGGTTTGGGTTGGGATTTTTTTTTTTTTTTTAAGTTTTCCTTGAGCACCATCTGACCTAAACGTCATTATCGTTCCAGGTTTATGTTTTGAAACGACCACATGTGGATGAGTTTCTTCAGAGGATGGGAGAGCTCTTTGAATGTGTACTCTTCACAGCCAGTCTAGCCAAGGTTTGTTCCTCTCCTCATCTCATTAACCTTTTCAGTGCTGGTCAGTGGACTTTTTGGTTGGGTTTTCTATGGATAATTACTTCCACAGTTGGTACTATCTTAATTTTTCCCCTTCTTTTCTGCTTCTTTGTCTGACAGTGTGTACTTTGTCTGCTAGTGTGTGGGTAAGTTGTTTCCATGGTAACACCATCACATATGGGCTCGTCTCATAATGTAGCCTCCATGCATTGCTCATGATGCCAATATGAAAGGCTCACAAGTTACCATGGTTATAGTGAGAAATTAGAACAAATAGCGTGCGAGTAAAAAGCGGCACATTAAAGCTGGGCATGAAATAAAACCCACCGAATTAAACGCCATCTACACGATCGACCGGTGACTCAGAAATTTCCTGAAAATTGGGAACACAGTTTGTTGTTGGGTTTTTTTTGTTGTTGTTCTGTCAAGGTGCAATTGCAAATCTGGAGATGGAAAAAACGAGACGTTTTTTGCAAAGCCTGAAACGTCAGCAGGAGTATTTTGTGCCCTCTGGTCTGCAGTAGCAGTAGTAGTTTCGTAGGTAGTTTTGTGGTAGATGTTACAGTAGTGGACTGATCTTAAATTCCTCACTTTCAGTGTATTGTATTTGTGGTGTCTTGTTTGTGAAGTTATACTGGTCATTTCTCAACAGTGCTCTAGCATGGCAAGCTTTTAGTCCAACCTAGTGATGGTAGATGTTCTGTTCAGTTGTGTTGTAAAAATCTTAAATACTGCAACAATTTCATACTGAAGTTAGGTGTCTGTTTATTTTTCATAGTCAGAAGACGATTGATTTCAACATCAATTTTGTTTCTCACTTTAAAATACAGAAAAAAAAATATAGCAAAATGGTAACTCCTACCCTGCAATAATAAGTTAGAAACTGCCTCTTTCAAGTATGTGGGTATTCATGTTTGGGTTTATTTGGATGCTTTTCCTTGGTCAGTTGGCATCAATTGTTGGATTTTAAGCTGTGCCTCACCTAAAGTGTCATCTGATGTATAAAATGAGAATTTCCCTGGTATTGTGGTGTTTTTCCTAATAACATCTTTGTCTGATCCTCTGTGGCCCAGTTATGCACTTTGGTAACATTAAGAGTCTTACTGACCCAGTCACTCCAAGGGCATCACTTGGAAAAGCCACATCAGGCTCAGATGTGTGTTCCTTGCAGTTTATATTTAGAGGCAGATGGAAACAAATCAGCTGTGGAAATGCTTCCTGTAGATTTTCTGTTAGCACTGGCTGGTTTTACAGTAATGTTAGTTGAGATCTCTGGATACATCAACCCCTAGAAAACTCTTACAGTAACTGTAAGTTGGCCCTAAGAAATAAAACCTAATCAGTAAATCACGGAAAACATTAGAGTGCCAGTTAGCCTTCTTCAGAAAGATAATTGTCCTACTTTTGCATTATCTCTTTATTAATCACTTCAGGTTTGCAGGCGAGTAAGTTAATTAACAAGGAGCAGGGAAGAAAACGGAGAAAAGGGCATTTTGCCTGAAATTGTTTCGTGTCCCTCCTTTGCCTGGCTCTGTGAACCAGCCTTATCTGTATGCTGCTAACTCCATGTTTCTGGCTTCTATTTTTAAGTATGCAGACCCAGTGGCCGACTTACTGGATCGCTGGGGTGTGTTCAGGGCAAGGCTCTTTAGAGAATCCTGTGTTTTCCACCGAGGAAATTATGTGAAGGATCTGAGTCGACTGGGACGTGAGCTGAGTAAAGTTATTATAGTAGATAATTCTCCTGCATCTTACATCTTCCATCCTGAAAATGCAGTAAGTATTCGAAGTACTCCAGCGTGACTTTATCTTTCTGTTCCTTGCCCAGCCTTTCTGATTTCAGAAAATAACCTTTCAGAGCCCTGACTTGTTATTAGTGTCTGTATTTTCTTAGGCTGCAGGTAGTAGGTTCTGGGATTCACTGCCAAGCGGTGAAGGACGTGGGCAAACTGATCTTGACAGCGTGTCATAGCCATGACTGCTCATAGGCTTTCAGCTTTAGCTTGTGACATGAAGTCCAGCAGTTTTGAGAAATACCAGGTGGTGTGGAACCTGAGTAACTAACTTTTAGCTCTAAAAACCAAAACTGCCCTGCAGCACAGCTTTTGTTCTTTGCAGTGGTGATCACAGATAGGATGGTTTGCCTGAACCATCTTGTACTCCCATCTTTTTTTCATTGTGGGAATGAAGATAGTTCATTAGACAAGAGAATGAATGCTTTACTGGTTGCTGTCTGAAATCTGTGTTTGTGGGTAAGGGAAAGAAAAAAAAAAATCAAGATCCTGTTGTGTTGTTTTGCTTCTCCTTCAAGTGTTTCCGTGATAACTCCCTTCATAATTAGAAATGTTAGCCAATAAGTTCATCAAGTTTTTAGGAACAAGGATAAAAGACAGGCAGCAGTAGTAGTTCAGGGGGGAGTAATTAGGGGCAATGTGCATTTTCACTGTGTGCTTGGTGGCTCCAGGAGCTCTGATGGAATGGCCTGGCACTTGCTCCCTGCATTGCTGCAGTCAGTACAGATGCTTACAGCTGCTTTGTAGCTGCCAGGATAGAAGCTGGAACTCCCTTACATCTACTGACTTTTAAACAACCAGGCTGTGCAGTTCTTTCTTTGATGTTTTTAGGCTGTCTTCTTTGTGTACTGTTAAAATTAGTGTAGGAAATTTTTTATCAAGGGCACTGTTTTCCATGGTCCTGCCTCTCTGGAATAGCTTTTTCTTTTTTATTTTTTTTAACATGAGCTGTTTATCTTGCAGCAGGCAGCTTTTAAGTTCAGATCCTAAAACTGTGATGCCTCAAGTGATGTGGTGAAAACATTCTTCTAGCTGGTGCCACACGTGGTTTGAAGTTGCCATTTATAATAACCAGGAGCCGAAGCTCTACATTTATGTTCATGGTTAAAATTAAAAACCTGATCCAGATCGTTGTTTGGTATCTCAGAAATCAGTGCCAAGAAAATAATGAGCTGTAGACATTTGGGAGATGAAGTGAAGGGCCTTGTCAGAGTGGTTTAATCATGTATAGAAAAGTGCTGCTAGCAAACTGATATTCGAGTCTCTGCAGAAACCAGAGCTTGTAACAAGATCCAAGATCGTCTTTCAAAGACCTCAGTGTGCTTCCGTAGTGAAGATACACAGAACTCCTTCCCCACACCCAGCCCACATATTTAAGAAGGGTTTTACTTGCATTATTTTCTGAACCTGTTCTGGAGGTCTAATATTTTAATCTGAGCTCTGTTCTGTACTCGCTGTTCAATATTTCCTCCAAACCCTGTGCCAGAAGGGGTTGTTGCTGCATTCCTGTGTCTGGTGACTCACACTGATAATTCTTAGAGGAGAGGAAAAATAAAAAAAGACTTGCCAGTAAATAAATTGTCAGTGCAGCTCTATAACCTGTGTCTTCCTTCCAGTCTGTTCTGGAATGTTAAGGAGGGGCAGAGCGAGTTGAGCTGCCCGGTGTGGGGTCACGACGTAGGTGACCTGGACATGCAGGTGAAGGTCACCTGTCCTGCATTTGGCTTCAGGGTTGATGTTGGGTACAAGAAAACATGGGCTTGAACCTGGTGCTCCACCTGAATGGTAATGATTAGCAATTTGCCGTATTGTGGTGATGATGATGATGATGATGATGATTGTTACAGGACGCCCACACAGGCAAAACTCACGTGCCCTTCACATCATGAAACCCTCTCAGTGTTTGTTGGTTGCTTTGTTTCAGGTGCCTGTGCAGTCCTGGTTTGATGACATGACAGACACAGAGCTGCTAGATCTTATTCCTTTCTTTGAAGGACTAAGCAAAGAGGAAGAAGTTTACAGTATGCTTCATAAACTCTGCAACAGGTAGCCCTTAACTTTGACTGACTTCTGCTACTAGATTGCAGTTGCTAGAGGCTGTCTCCATCTTTTTCAGCTCTTTCAAATGTAAGCTTTGGGGAGGTCACTCCTGTCAGAAGTGCTACTCTTGATCTTCCTGTTACATTGGACACGAAGGACAATCATGAGTGATGCTCTTAAGCCTTCAGAAGCCTGACTCCTAAGGTCATGTGTTCAGACTACTTTTTTAAAGGAAAAAAAAAAAAAAAAAAAAAAAAAAAAAAAAAGAAGCTATTTTAAATGGGACTCTTTTAATTAATTTCATAAATGGACATCTTTTACTGGATCAGCTTTTCTTAAAACATGCCAAAAAAAAAAAAGAAGCTTGTATTTCAGCAGTTGAATTTCTCTCCCTTTCTTCCCCTCCCACTATGCAGACAATTTTACCCCCCTGCTTAGAGCAGTTGACCTGACTCTGAATTTTTTCTTACAGAATGAAGTGCCTTTTTGAATGTTATTTTAAAGATAAAAAAAAAAATTCATTTTTGTATAAGACGTATTTCCAGACATCTTTTAGTCTTGTATTGTCTAAATGCTTTAAAAAGGAAAAAGGAAAAAAAATTTTATAGAGCACTGTAATATATAACAGAGGAAAAAAAAGTTGAAACCAGGATGCTGGGTTCCTGTCTCCACAACGACATTTAGGTTGCATTACATTTTGTCACGCTTGGAAGGTTCAGGCGTTCCGTGGGAGGGGTGAGTTGGGTTCATTTACCTGGTTGTTCCACTGATGATGATGATGGTGATGATGATTTTGGGCGCAGTTTGGAACATATCTGCAGTTGCTTGAGCGTTAGGGAATGGTGGAACTGAGGAAACAAGGTGGCTGATAGACCTGAAGCACCTCCTCTTGTAGACAGATGAAGCTCTGTTGTCTCTGCTTACGCACAACTGCCATTGCCTCTCGATTTTTGGATAACCGTTATCTTGGGAGAGCGGGGAGGAGGAGATCTATTTATTAGTTTAAGGTTCTTTTCTCAAAAAAAAACCCGTCTGGGTAAGCTGGATCTGTGTTGAGCTGTTTGGAGTTCTTTTTTTTTCTTTTAATTGCTGCTACTGTATACTCACCAAATGGAGTTTGACCATCGGCTGTTATACTGTTTTTGCCACTGTGCCTGTGCTATGGAACATTTTCTGTAAGCTGCAAACTTGGGCAATAAATAAAATGCAGGCTTCATAACCCACCCCCATGGATTAATCCAATGGTATCTGAAATACCAGAGAGCTCAGTTAAAGGTGACCTGTAAAGGATATATTTTTTTTTTAATTTTTTTCTTTTTTTCAATTGGGATGAAACCCTCTCCTTTCTTTGGTATATAAAAATGCAAAAAAAGCATTTTGCTCACATCTCTGATTTGTATTTCTTTTTCTCCCAAGCTGTAAGGTACAGACTGGGAGGTGTATCAAGCTTTGCTAGAAGGGCACAAGTTACTAGCCTAGACTAAAATCTCTCCTCTGCCTTTGGAGTTGAGTTAGATTGATCTCCTGAGTTTGAGAACCTGCTTAGCATCTTCTGCAGTGTCAGAGGTGCTTTTTCAATTGAATAACTTTTAAATATTTTAAGCCTTTGAAGGAAAAGGCACACCTTTTCTTTTTTTACTTTTTCACCCCCTTTCCAGTGTCACCTTTTAATTATCCTCCACCCCAGAAATCTGCAAACATAAAAAGTGCAGCTGCGTTTGGCTGTCATCAGAGAAGACTAAATGGACTATTTGGTGCTTCTGATTAGCCTCGTGCTAAATTCTGAATTGTAGATCCCCCTTTGCCTTTTCTATTTCTCTCAAAAGACTTGGGGGAAAAAAAAAAAAAAAAAAAAAAAAAAAAAAGACAAACCCAACTTTTTTTGGCGATGGACTCGGCTCGTGATCCTCGTCTAAAACCATTGGTGAAGCAGCTTAACAACGTTCCCAGAAGGGCAGGCAGTGAGTAGGTTGTAGGTACAGTATAAAAGTGAGCAGCTGTGCTCCAGCTGTGGCTGCTCCCAGGGGTGTTTGGAGGCAGCCCCGTCACACTCTGTGTGAGTCTGTACGGCATCACCGTTTTGTTTCTTAACCAGCTGGCATTACCTTAGTACTGTACAATTCTGTGCCACAACAAAAGATTAAACTGTCAAACCTAAAATCTGGAAAAAACAACAACAAAAAAAAGCCTACTTTGTTTAAAAAAAAAAAATAAAAAAATGGAAAAGACAAAAAAAAAAAAAAAGAGAGACGTATGGATTCTGGTTAGTCCATCAACGTTCACTTTTCGGTTTAAGATTGTTTAATTTTTTTGTATTTGACTTTCAGAGTAATGAAAACCGTTAAGCTGCCAAAAAAAAGAAAAAAAAAAAAACGAAGTTTGTTCTCTGAGCAGTATTTTCAACTGCGTTTTGTGGCTTCTTCTGGGCTTCAGACGCAGTTTGCAGGGAAGTATTCAGGTTGTAGTTAGTCGTGCAGGTATGAGAGGAATGGCTGAAAAAAAAAAAAACAAAAACAAAACTCAAAGACTTTTCTCGCAAGCGTTAGACCAAACAGACAATAAATAACCCACCGTGGTGACCTGTTGTACGTGAGACAAACCATGGCATCCGTTTGCAATCTCTGAAAGCAGCGATTTCATGAACCAGTTGCCTTAAGTCTGTGAATGAATGTTGACTATTAAAAAAAGTGTCTTGTATTGTTCCAAAAATCCACATAGAAGGGGCAACTGAACTTCTGCACCAGCTTCTGGAGGAAGGGTTCTGATGGTGTTCTGTACAGCCGTACTTGAACTGTATTATTTTGGCTCTTAAAACCCACAAATTTAAAAAATTTTAAAAAAAAAAACCAAAACCAACTTATTAAAATAAGTTAGTTTTAGTTCAGCATTAAAATAACATTTTGTGACAAAGGCAAAAAACTTAGCCACAGCTTTGATCTCTTAGTATTAAGAGTATTTTCTGTAAGATTTCAGTAATTTTTTTTTTTTTTATTTTTTTAACCCACTTGGAGTGCTCTGCGATCAAGTTTGGACTCCCCTGTGTTACTCAGATTTGGCCAGAGGGATCAAACTGTCCTAGCTGGTTATTTTGACACTTATCATCGTACTTGAAATTTCAAGTGTGGAGTTTGCGTGGATATAAATACGCTCTATATTTAGTTTCTAGATTGTAACAAAGCAATATAGTTCTGTCCATAAAGTCAGATAATGGAATGTCTGTAAAATTTGCAATACGGGTATTTGATTGTATTTTAAATACAAGAGTTTAAAAACTAAAAATAGGGAAAAAAAAAAATTACTTGTTTCCTAAATCTCTTTGCATATTTTTTTGAAGTGCAGTTAGTGCATACAGGTCACCGGGGCTGTTGTAAACCCTGGGTTTCAATTTTATTTCTGGATATTATAGAAGTTACTAAAAAGTCTTTTTCCAGTTGGCCATCCTGTTCAGCTGAAGAGATGCTGCCTGGCCTGAAGTTCTGTTGTCCTTTTTATGTCGGGTTAAAACCGGGTTTTTTTGCCTGTATAGGTATTTTTGAATTAAGCTGTAAGGCGGGATTGCCTTAGATCCTATAAATTCAACTGAGGTGTTAACGATTAAATTGCCATTTGTAAACTAGGGCTGTGCGCAGAGTCCTCGTTAACAACCGCCAGGAAGCGCGGCAGGCTCGGAATGGGAGGTGGTAGCAAATGTACAATATTGCTGTGTTCATTTAGGTAGCTTTGGAAGAGTAATTTGTCTCTTTGTTTCGCCCTTTGGACCTTCATTAAACAGCGAAGTTCTAACATGGAAGAAGCTCAACACCTGGAGACGTGTTTTGGTTGTCGGTGTACGCAAATCACTTTCTTAACAGCATGATTTTGATTAGACTGGTTGGGGACAATAAAGTATCTAAATGACACCGGTGTGTGCTGATGTTGCAGCTTTTGAAATCTCAGTGTATCCAAAAAGACAAAAAAAAAAAAAAAAAAAAGTAGCTATATAAGTTCTGGAGACGTAAATCCTCTGTTTTACAGGTTGTTTTTAACCTAATAAACCACAGTACCGCACAGCCCTATTTGTAAAACAGAAACAAGTTTGTGCCTCTGATTTCCAAGGTGCTGTGATGTTTTTTGCCTTTGTGGGGCGAGGAGGGGGCAGGTGAGACTGGCGTGGGGCAATTGCTTCAGAATCTCTGGGTAACTATGCAAAACCAGCTGTCAGTTTTCTGTTTCACATGGAATTGTAAAATCCCAGCTGACTCTCTTCTATTTCTTGTTAAAGGTCTACTGGGAACTCCTTAACAGAGGAGTAAGCAATGGAAATGTTTCTTTCTTTCTTTTTTTCCTTCTTTTTGTTTTTTTTTTTTCCTTATGATGGAGCTGTTTACACTTTGATGCAATGAACAATCCAGCAATACTTGAGAAACACTACAGATACCATATGAGTGTTTGCAGGAGAGGGAAGTGTTGTCAATCAGGTATTGAATGGTTTCTTTACTGTCACAAATAAAAAATTTTAACAATATAGTTACTTGTGCATGTAATACTTCTCTGGGAAAAAGAAATTCTGCACTTCTTCAGTAAAAGGCACTACCCTAATTTGTCAGGGACTTTATTCCTGCTGATGCACATCCATGTTAAATCATAAAATCATCCATCTCTGTCCAACCCTCTTCCCCCTCTCCTCTTTTTAAGTCGTGTGCAGGACTCCTCAGTGCCTGCCCTGGCACCTGCTTGTGCAAACAGAGCTGATGAACTACTGATGAACTCTGCTAAATAAATTGGTGGCGACTCTTGCAGATGTTCCAGCTATTTAGATCTCTTGGATGAGATCATACAATAATTTGTTCAAGTCTCAAAGCTGTGTGACTTCTTTTGAAGGGCTTTCTTCAGCTACTTGAATAGCTGTTCTTAACATCACTGCCATATCCACATGAATATCTGAATAAAACACTTTATTTGGTTGGAAAATCTATTTTGGGACTTTTTATCTGACACAGTAAGACTTAGGCAGAGCCTTCCTTTCTAGGAAAAGGCACATATTATTGATGCTTTATGAGCAGAAAACCTCAGGCCTGTTGGAATAAGCAGCTGGCTCAAGATAGCACACTAGTTTTTCAATTAAAATTATTTTTTAGTTAGTCCTGTGATCAGTTGGAATGACAAGACTGCCTTTACTTTGTACTGGTGAGTCAGGGGGTTGATTTTTAAAAATTTTTATTTTAGGTTTGTTTTTTTGGGGGAGGGGGGTTATTTTGGGGATTGTTTTTTAGTTGTACCAATCTCCTTAGCTGCTACTTAGGATAAAGATGCCTTTTTTTTTTTTTTTTTTTTTTTTCCCACTCAGTAAAACAAGTGTCTCAAAATTCATAAAACAGCTCATTTATAGCAGTGAGAAGGATCCTTGTTGTCCTGTCCTGGCCGATTAAAACCGAGCACACCATGGTCCACATACTTAAACACTAAAAACCCTCCCATGTTTTCCCCCCATTTCACTGTGTTTTTGACTCAGAAGGAGAGCCACCCACTCTGAAATCCCCTGCAGGGTGGGGATAGGGCCTCTTCCAGGTGGGCTGCGCTCCAGGGGATCCTACAGTCTCCAGCAGGTTTTCCTGGCAAGCGACCCTCGCCATCCAGACTCCCCCTCAGCCCAGCTATGCTGGCAGGAGACCAGGCAGAGCTCCCCTGGACTCCTCTGGTTCTGCTGGAGCTACTGGTGAATAAATGATCTGTGGGTAATACATCGGTTTGGACAGGTTGGCAGGCTCAAACTTGGGAAGCTTCCCAGAAGGGTGTTGTTGGGAAGGGGCTGTGCTGAGGAGCGGGGTTGTCCGTAATTGCCCGACCCCAATTATCGGGCATCTCTGAAGCACAGGGCACGCACAGATGGGTGTGACTCTGCAGGGCAGGTCTCTGTGTCTGCAGTTAACACACTCTCCCAGATTCAAAAGCCATTAAAAGGGTTAGGTTTGGTCATTGCTTGGATCAGCAGCAAACTGGATTTGGGAGGCGCCGTGTCCGTGTCCCCCAGGCCTCGGTGGACCCGTCGTAGCTCCCACCGCTCTTGTCTGCGCACCCGACAGCCTTTAATTTTGCAGCAGCCCTTCGATTCAGGGATGTAAACACGCTTGGTCAGGATGGAAATTGCAGGAAAATGCTGGACAAAGGCAGGCAGAGCAGCTGGCACCCGCCAGCCTTGGCTGTCGTCTCGGGCTGGACTCCAGCAAGGACGAGGCTCCTGCTGCTGCTGCTGCTGCTTGAAGGCGGACAGAGGAGTCACCGCTCAGCCAGAAACACGTCACCCCCTCACAGAACCTCTGTTCTCCCAGATAATGAGGGTTGATCGTTTTGTCCCTACAAACTGCGATGTCACCGCCTCAGAATTCCCGGCGTCTCAATAAATGTTGCACTCGGAGGCTCGGAGGAGTTGCTGGCTTGACAATGGGTTGTTTTCTTTTGTCTGATTTTAATGAGCTTTTGTGATGAAAACCAAATTTCTTTACAGTGTAACCTTGTGATTTTTTTTTTTCATGCTTTGATTCAGTTTGACAATAAACTATCTGTGTTATTTTTTTTTCATCCTCTTCATGTCTGATGATGCATAGTTGAGGGCCGCTCCCAGGAATCCCCCTCTGTGCCCACATGGGGGAAACACTGGGAGGGGGAAGCAAAGACTTCAGAGAATCAGGCCAGAGAGTTCTCCTCATTCCATTCCTCTCACAACTCTCTGGACTTGCTGGGCTTTAATAAAGATGAAAGCTCTGACTGCTGAGAATCAAGGGCTCCTTCCTCTAGCAGCATATTTGGCAGGTGGGTTCAGTTCCTGTTCTTTTTGGTTAACCTGCTGATGTTTGAATAAAGCCATCTTGCTGCTCCCAAAGCCACTAAAGCCTGTGCGTAAGCGGGAGCTGAGAAAGGAACAAGATCCTGGATTCTGGGAGCAGATAAGGAAGTGGGAGAAAACTCTTGGGGGCTGGTGGGGTTTCCTGCACAACCCCCTGTCAGTTCCTGTGTGCAGCACCACTCTTGTGGTGCTCACAGCACCCCTGAAGCGGTGAGTGGGTTCCTGTCCTGGGTTTGTAGGGATAAAGGGGCCTGAGAGCGGATCAGGAGGCACATCCCTGCCTTTCCTCCAGGCTGCAGTGGCATCTGTCTCCATAATTTTGGCAGTGCCTGTTGGGAGTGCTGATCCATCCGTGGTGATGGTGAGCTGGTGACCTGGCACGGGTCCTGGGTCAACCAGTCTGTGGACAAACAATGTTCATCCCCTAAGGTATCGGGAGGACCTGGGGGAGCCACCTGGTGCTTGAGTTGGATTGGTTCAAGGTGCTTTTCATCTGACACGTGTCTCCAAGTTAGGTTTGCATTCAAGGGTCATGCTGAAGAAGCTGGGTGTAAGTTAAGCATTTTCTGGAAGACACAAACCCACAGAAATACAGAAGTCTGACGTTTTCATGTGTGTTTTTAACAGGAAAATAATTTTATAAAATGCCTTTAAGTTTTTTTCCTAGCCTCTACGTAATCTGGTTACTTCGTGCTGTACCCTGAGAGGCCGAGAACCACAGACTCGTGCAAAATTTATCTGTGGTGTTTTTTGTGCCTCTGAAATGTTCAGGCATAAAGTCTGATGTCTTGGGCCATTTTGTTCCTTCGCAAGCAAATGCAATCAGAAGAAGAGAGGAAAATTTTTGTCAAAGGCCTGAGCCTGTTTAATCACAGAATTATAGAATCATTTATGTTGGAAAAGACAGCTGAGTTGGGCCAGGTGCTGTGTAGGAGTAGGGCTGAGACTGAGCACATACAGGTCTCGCCCTTGGCTTTGTATCACAGGGCTGTAGCTCTGTGACCCTTAATATTCCTTTTAATATTTTCTCTGAGTAGAGAGCAGAGCCTTGATTTAATTGGAATCATCTGTAACAGTGTGCCAGCCATCATCTGTAACACATCTTTGTAACTCAGGTGGGGCAGGTTCAGATGAAGAATCACCCACTGGCCTGATCTCCGATCTGCTGGATGGATCTCGAAATAACAACTGGAGGGATCAGGCAAATATTCGGAATGATGATGGCTGTGGTTGGAAAATGGTCGGCCTGTTGCACCCCGGAGGGAGGGATGAGCAAGGCAGGGAGGGCAGGAGCTGGGGGAGGACTGGAGGGGACTTTCTGGCTCTGCACTGCGGTGGGCCAAGCCATGGCATGGTCGAGCAGTGGGTGCACTCGGCTTTGGTGCATCCATGATCCAAGTTTCTGGAAAATGAGGAAGGTTTTAAAGGCTCGGGCCATGCAGGGCTCTGTCACACCACGAGATGGTGCAGCTGTGCAGCGCTGGCTTTTAAAGGCACCGTAGAGGGTTTTTTTAAAGGCGTTATCTCGAATGAAAGCATCACAACTTTGAATATCTGAGTCCCCTGCCAGGGCTGCACTTCACAGGTCCACGGATTACATCTTCCTTCAGGCAGAAATCTTTCAGAGGCAATTTCTTCATTTGCCCCATGAATGCCGAGTTTCCTTTGCAAAAGCAACCTGTGGCCCCCACACCTGAATACAGGTAAGTATTCTTGATAATTTTAGTGTCTTGGTTATTTTTTTCTTCCACAAAAATGCAGAAACGTGATCAGCACATGAAAAAAAAAGAAGGAGGAAAATCAGCATTTCTCAAATAGTTGAGTTCTAAATTATGTCCTTTACATCTTCCCTAGTGTGGTAAACCCTTTTTCCCTCCAAGGGCTCTGCTGCTCACCTTTTCCTCTCTTTCCAAAGCAACATCGTTTTAAGCTGGGATTTGGCTGAAGTACGTCGGGAGGACTGTGGACAAATGTTGAGTCTCCAGGAGGGGGAGGAAGAGCAAGAAGAAGGCGGTGTGGTGCCAAGCTGGCAGGTGTGTAACAAGGCACCTCTCCCCGCGCCAATTCCGCTTCCCTGCCGTGTGTGCTGAGCAGCCGTGTGAGACCTGGGCCAGAGCACGGGGGTGAGGGGAGGGTCAAGGCTGGACCAGAAGGGCTGCATCCACCTGGGAATGGACCACACCTTTCAGGGCTGCTCCTCCCAGTCAGTGAGGGCATCGCCCCAGGTTTCGCGTGCCCAACATGCTCCTGTTTTTTGAAGAGAAGTGTTTTTCCAAGCTGCCAGCTCCCTTTGCAGCCCATCTCCTTGGCTTTCTGCAGGAGGCACCTGCCCTGTGAGGAAAGACTGATGGAGTCAGGTCCCTTTTTCCTGGGAAGAGAAGGCTCAGGCAGGACCTCATCACAGCTGAGGAGTGCAGAGGCTCCCTCTTCACACAGAATCGTGTGGGAAACAACAGGGAACAGGCACAAGTAGTACCAGAAGGGGGTTTGACTTGGCATAAGACAGAAATTTTTTTTTACAGGGAGAACAGTCAGTCATGGAAACAACTTCCCCAGGGATGTGGTGGAGTCCCCATCACTGGGGGATTTCAAGATGTGACTGAACAGGGTGATGGATAATCTCATCTGGGCTCCTTCCCCAGGAAAGGCTGCACCAGGTGATCTTTCCAGATCTCTTCAGACCTGGCCTGTTCTTTGATTCTGTGATTCCTATCTATCTTTTTTCCACCTCCTGGCTCGCTGTCCCCAGGAATGGGGTGACCATCTGTCCTGGTAAAGGAGGAGGGCTCCACAGAGTCATCCAGCCTTGGACAGGCTATTCCCTTCTGCCTCAGATGTTCTCCCCTCTTTTGCCCCTTCCTTTAGAGGAATGAGCAGATCTCCCTGCGTGTTGATTGTTTTACTCCTCTGAATGCAAAACATCTGGATGGGAGGTCCCACTAAACCCCTTGAAATCCCACTCCTTGTTAGTGTTGGGGAGCAAAAGCCACTCTTCTCACTCAGAATATTTTTACTTTGCATGTATTGCCATTTTTATTTTACACATTTTTCCATTTGCTTTCCAAAGCAGTGTGACTGGAAGGGAAGATGGGGTGTTCTCCAGTGACACAGCATGGGGCCAGGAGATGCTGATGGGTGTTTCCAGATGTGTATGGCAGAGGCAAACCCCGTCTAACCTGAAGGTTAATTCATGAGGGGGAGGCTGCCTTGAATGGTAAATCCCAGGCTGGGATCCCCGGCTGGGCCAAATTCCTGGCTTTCCTGGGTGACAGCTTTGCCTGTCACAGGCAGCTCCAGCACTCAGGGCCCTGGGGGTGCTGGAGCTGAGGGGGTGCTGCTGAAAGGAGCACCTGCATCTCTGTTAGCAAAACAAAGACATTCTCTGCTGCAAAAATAAGATTATCTGCAAACACCTGTTCCCCATGAAATGCAGAATGAAGGTGTAACTGGATTAATGGAACCCAGCCAATATGGAGGATTTAAATTAAGAGGAGAAAGATTCCTTGACAGGCATCTCCCAACCTTTACAGTGACACACTGTGTATCAGGGAAAAGGTCAGGCTCCAGTTAAAGACTCCAGTTAATGGCTTGATGTTAAATGTGGCTCTGATCTCTCCAAGATCCTGTTTCTCCTCGAATCCTTTCAGTTTCTTGGATGCTGTTGGGGCACAGGCACTTCTCACCTTCACTGTGATGAAAAGGAAGAAAATTATCCCATCGTCCAAGGGGTAAAACAATTCCATAGATAGTATTTTTTCTTGTATCTTCTCTAAAGGCTGCAGCCTTGCCTCATTTGATTCCACATCACTCTGGCTCTCCTGAAAATCTCTGGGAGCTGGGGGATAAATGCTTTTTTATCTGCCTGCAGTGAGTCAGCTACAGGCAGCAAAGGGAACCAGATTTTCTGGCTGCTTCAGATTTTCTAAATTTCAACTTTACAGAAAAATCAAGCTCTTCTTTTAACTTCTTGGTAACCAGGTTGTCAGCTGTGACACTTTGTTGTGATGTGGGTTTTTTTTAAATAATGAATTTGATGTGCTTGCTGACAGGCTGGATCTCACAGGCACTGGGTTTGTGTGCTGTCACCCGTTTTTAGGGATCTCACCACCAAAATAGGTATCGGCTCCGTCCTGGAGACAGCTACAAGTGTTGAAGCAGAGTGACTAATTAGTCACAATAGAGGGATCTTTTCCCTAATATCTTTTTCTGTTATGGAGCAGATACCTCCTGAGAACTAGTGAAGCAGCAATTGGATGGTTATGAACCTCTGCAATTCAAGAGAGCAGCAGCTCCTCCTCCAGCAAGACGAGCACACCCTGGGCTCCATCACAAGAAGCGTGACCAGCAGGTCGAGGGAGGGGATTCTCCCCCTCTGCTCTGCCCCTGTCAGACCCCACCTGCAGTGCTGTGCCCACCTCTGGGACCCCAAAACAAGGAGGACATGGAGCTGTTGGAGCGAGTCCAGAGGTGGCCACGAAGATGCTCCAAGGGATGGAGAATCTCTGCTGTGCAGACAGGCTGGGAGAGATGGGGATGTTCAGCCTGGAGAAGAGAAGGCTCCAGGGAGACCTTAGAGCCCCTTCCAGTGCAAGAGAGCAGGAGAGGGACTTTTGATGAGGGCTTGGAGTGACAGGGCAAGGGGGAATGGCTTTCAACTGACTGAGGGCAGGGTTGGATCAGATATTAGGAAGAAATTCTTG
>NW_020955817.1:387904-412765 GCF_003031625.1 Empidonax traillii | reverse complement strand
GGATGGAGAATCTCTGCTCTGGAGACAGGCTGGGAGAGATGGGGATGTTCAGCCTGGAGAAGAGAAGGCTCCAGGGAGACCTTAGAGCCCCTTCCAGTGCAAGAGAGCAGGAGAGGGACTTTTGATGAGGGCTTGGAGTGACAGGGCAAGGGGGAATGGCTTTCAACTGACTGAGGGCAGGGTTGGATCAGATATTAGGAAGAAATTCTTGGCTGTGAGGGTGGGCAGGCCCTGGCACAGGTTGCTCTGGGAAGCTGTGGATGCCCCATCCCTGGAAGTGCTCAAGGCCAGGTTGGATGGGGCTCTGAGCATCCTGGTCTAGTGGGAGGTGTCCCTGCTCATGGCAGGGGGTGGAACGAGATGATCTTTAAATTCCCTCCCAACCCAAACCGTTCTGTGCTTCCAAGAGATCCCACCTGCCACGGCCCTGCTGAGAAAACCCTGCCAGGAAAGGTGTGGCATGGAGCAGGATTTTCCTTGCTGTGACCTCCCACCTCTCCATGCTCTGGAGAGCTGGTTCTTCTGTAACAACAGCAGGTAGAAATTGGTGAAAGTGCTCTGAGTTGCTTTTTTGAATGCCCATATTTTATCAAAACAGATCATAAAGTTGTCCATTTCTGTGAAATGTCTGCTCCCCTCTCCTGTTCTTTGGCAGCTCTGGAACAATTAAAAAAAGGTCTTCATTTTTATTAGTAATTTCAAAGTTCAGAACAGCTCTGTGATTATTATTTCCCTTTTTTTTTTTTTTTCCTTATATTAGTAGCAGCTCTAGCCTCACTCTTTTTATCAACAAACAGCCTCAAGGGCTGGTCTAAGGGCTGTTAAAAAATACCTGCACTCCTGTAGTGAAAGAAACACAGCTATGGGAAAACTAAGGCTGCTGCAGTACCAGCGAGCTCCATTTGGCCTCTGAACATTCAGTTTTAACTTCTTCAAGGAGAAGAAGTAGAGAGAGAGAGGCTGAACTCTAAATGGTCCCAATCCAAGTCTGCAAACTGTGTGAAGGCACAGTCCTGCTTTCCTAAATGTCTGCTCAGAGTTTATCCTGATGCTCTATTTAAAATTGCACAGTGCAAGGTGGGAGGGGAGAATGACTGTGTCAGGCTAAGGTGGGAGGGAGGATGGCAAGCACGAGCTGTCAGGTACTGGAGCTGCCTTCAGATCTACAACCCAGGCAGCAGCTTCAAAGCACCCCGTCAAACACTGGCTGTCTGTGTTGGAAAACATGCAAAACTGGGAAAAATAACATCAGATGCCTTTTTTGCTGAGATAAAATGGTCGTGGGAGAAGCCTCCCTCATCGCAGGTCAGCCCGAGGCACTGGGTGGCAATGGCCCAAAAGTGGTATCAGAGGATCACTTGAATGGTTTGAGTTGGAAAGGGACCTTGAACACCATCTATTTCCAACCTCCTACCATGGGCAGGGACACCTTCCACTAGACCAGGCTGAGGTCAGTGTTTTCTTTGTTGTTCCCTGCTCCAGCTGCTGTTTGTCTCCATCAGTTGCTCGTGCAGAGGTTTGTAAGGTAGCTTTGCTCCTCCCTCAGCTCCCCCAGCCCGATGGGAAGTGTGCTGCCTTCAGGAAATCCCAGCAAAAATTGCTTTAGTCATGCCCAAAGCCCCGTGGAAAGAACTAAACCCTCCTGCCTCCAGCTCAGCTGCTTAAGCTCGGTGGGCTTGGAGGGGCTTTCCAAAGATCACTTCTTAATGCAGTTTCCCCCAGGGAGAACTCCCTCCTGTGTGGTTTTGGTTACTGCCTTGAGGGAGTCGAATTACTGTGCTGGAGGAAGACAAAAAAGTGAGGCACTATGTTAAACACTGTTATTTTAGGGAAGCTCCGTGCAGAATCACTTTGTTGTCAGTGGGGCTGTGTGTGTGGCCACAACCAACTGATGGTCTTTCAGCTGAACCAGGAGAGGGGTGTCAGTGACGGGTCTGTGAAGCCACGGAGGAACAATCTGCAGTTCTAGCTCCGTGAGGAGCAGAAGTGAGTTTTCCCAGTGATGATTAAAATTAGAGATGTGAGAAGGGAGATGTCCCTGCGTGATAAACCCAAGCAGATCAAATATGTGAATAGAGACCAAAAAGAGAGCAGGGAGATTAAAGGAGGTGGTAATGAGGTGGGGTTGGTCTCTTCTCCCAGGTAGCAGGCAATAGGACAGGAGGAAATGTCCTCAAGTTGTGTCAGAGGAGGTTTAGATTGGATATTAGGGAATAATATTTCACTGAAAGGGTGGTCAGGCATTGGAACAGGCTGCCCAGGGAGGTGGTGGAGTCACCATCCCTGAAAGTGCTCAAAAAATGTGGTGGATGTGGCACTTGGGTACATGGTTCAGTGGTGAACACGGCAGTGCTGGGTTAACAGTTGGACTCGTTGATCTTAGAGGTCTTTTCCAGCCTTACTGGTTCTGTGATTCTGTGCAATGACTGACAAGGTCTGGATCACTTACACTGCGCCTCGGAAGGAAAAACAACCACAAGTTTAAAAAAACAAACCACTGCCAAAAAAATCCCCATCTCATTCGAGGAATATATTCAAAAGGGGAGCTGCATAAAAACTGGGAAATACGTGCTGCTGCTCTGCTGGAGGCCAGAGGGACTCTGCTCGGACCTGTGGTCAGTGCCAGTGTGTCCTAAGGCAGAAATTAGAGATGAAGGGGGCTGGGAGTGCCACAGAAGGGAGAGTATGGAAAGCACAGCAGCACAAAAGCAGCACACAGAGCAGGGCTCTTCTCTCTTCTCGTGCCCCTTCCCCTGGCAGGGGGGGTGGAACTAGACAATCCTTAAGGTCCCTTCCAACCTAAACCATTCTAGGATTCTAGAAGAGGGAGAAAGTTGTTACCAGGATGAATGTCTGGTTTTCCTCAGGATGTCTGATTTGTGTCACACTGAAAAGAGGGATTAATTTTCAACAACAACAACAACAAAAAAGAGATTTCAGCAATCTATTAGGATTGCCAACCAAACAGCTATATCCTAGGTATATATGATGCAGTTGGAGTAGATGATTACTGTAGAACCTTTCCAAGTGAATACTTATCTCTTCTCTTCTCTTCTCTTCTCTTCTCTTCTCTTCTCTTCTCTTCTCTTCTCTTCTCTTCTCTTCTCTTCTCTTCTCTTCTCTTCTCTTCTCTTCTCTTCTCTTCTCTTCTCTTCTCTTCTCTTCTCTTCTCTTCTCTTCTCTTCTCTTCTCTCCTCTCCTCTCTCTGAACTCCTTTTAGTGGAAATATTGAGCAACAAGTCCAGCAGCACATGGGTCTACAGACTCCAAATGTGGCTGAAAATGAGCTGTGTGGAATATTCAGAATCCTTCACACTTCTTATGTCCCTTGTGTAAGTGGGGACATCCCCCCCCGTGGGCAAACAGAGCCTGTCACCATCACCATGCTGCAGGGGAGGCTTCTTTCCCTTGGCCACCCCTGCATCCCTGGGACCACAGGGACATCTGCAGCTGGAGTTTCCTGGCACGAATGCATCTGGACACCTCTTCAGAAGGAAATGTAGTGGAAGCTCCCAGCGGCCAGGCAGGAGGCTGTATCTGCTGCTGCTCTGCTTCCAGGGAGTGTGAGGTGCAAAGCACCGCAGTGAAGCAGCATTAGAGGAGCCTCTGGGAAGTTTAATCCAGCTGGGAGGGCTGGATTAGGAGAGAAGAAAGGGGATGTAAGGAAATAACTTCAAGCCTGCGTCACTGGAGATTTCAAGTGGTTTGGATTTGGCTGGAATGGCTGAGAACTGGGGCGTGGGGTTTTGTTGAATAATCACCACTTTCTGTGGAAAGGGGGAAAACATTCCTGACCAATCTGATTTTTCAGTCGTTCAGACCGTGCACTTCCTGCGTGTGAAGTGTGGTCCTTTACAAATGGCAGGTCCTTTGCTCCCCAGGCAGGTTATCCCAGCAGCAATCCCTGTGCTCCTCACAGTTCCCACCGAGGGAGCAAAGGCTGCAGCTGCCAGGACCAGCAGAGATGTGCAAACACGCACACTGCTCAGTGCTAACTGCTCTCCTTGGGCTTCACTCAACTGCCTGAAACTTGGAAACCAGTCCAGCCTGTTCCAATCCCCTCCCTCAACTGGTTTCCTGGCCTTCAGTTCATTAAAGATGGGCTCTTCCCTTGTGGGACTGGAAAATGATTCATCCACCAGCCCAGGAATGCAACCCTGGAGGCATCATTTGCAGTCCTCTCCCAAAACGCTCTTCTGGAGCTGGATTTCTGTGTGGAAGGAATGTGGTTTGGAAAAATCCTCCCCAGTCAATCTCTGAGCAAAGAGGAGTCAAGTCCCAGTCTCACTCTGATCCCTGGTCTCATCCAGAGGAGAGAAAACATCCTAGATCCAAAAGTGGGTGCAGCAGATCTGCCTCGAGAGCTGGGACTCGCTTCCTGCTCAGGTGTGAGTGCCCTGCCCTTTCCTCCTCCCCAGGCTGGTGAGCCTCAGTCTCACCCTCCTCCTCCTCCTCCCTGTTTGCAAAGGGAGTGATGCTCCTGTCTCCAGGCGAGGCAGAGCCCACGTGTGAGCGCACATTGATGCCACCACGTGCGCAGTGATGTCACTGTCACCGCCACCACCGCCTGTCCCCAGGCAGTTCTGGTGAGCAGTGAAATCTCCCTGTTGTGTTGTGTGGATGATGCCGGTGGATCAAGCTGATGTCCACTCGCTCCGCTGGATAATGTGTTTAATCCAAATCAGCCAAGCCCTGGGCGTAAGGGAGGCAGTTCGGTGACTGCTGGTGCTTTCCCTTCGTGCCAAAAGCAGGTAAGATAACACTGCCCTTTGCAGGACAAGCTGTGAGTGCTGCTGTTCAGAAAAGCCAGGAAAAAACAGGAAGGAGAAACAAGAAACTGGCCAGTTCCAGCACAGGGGGAGCGGCACAGGGGTGGCTCAAGCACAACCTCTCGCTTGTATTAGGAAGAGTCCCGTACCACATGGAAGTAACATGGTTTTCTTGTTTGGTGTTCAATCAGGGTAACCAGAACTGCCTGGGAAAAGGTTCCTGGCTCACCTGAGCTCCTCACTGGTGCCACTGCTCTGACCCATTAACAGTATGTGATGTCAGTGTTTGCAGGGGCTGCCCCCAGAAAGGAAGATTTGGCTCTATCAGCCTCGTGGCAAGGGTTTACCTGGTAATTAAAAGGTGTCAGGCAGCACCCCTGTTCCTCATCAGCCTCTCATGCACAGATTGGTGGTGGCTGGGGGGCACCATTACTTGCTGGCACCCAAGGCTATTCTATGATTCTTCCATTTTTGAGAAGTGGGTCCCAGTTAGTGCAGCCCTCTGCAGCCCACCCAACATGTGTGGTCTCCTGCTTGTGACCTGCTCTGCAAGAAGCAGGTGGAGAGGGTGTGCAAGAGTCCTTGAGCCCCACAGGGAGGTGGGTACAGCACCCAGTGAAGGGCCTGGTCCTTGTTCCTCAGCTGAACTGAGCCTGTGATGAGTATCAGTGGCACTGGAGCTCCTTCCAGCAGCGTGATGTGACCAACATCTGATGGAGGGGGGGTGGTAATGGAAGCATGCCAGGCACAGACAATCCTCTGCCCTCTTTGGGGACTGCAGAAAGCAGGAAGGGGCCACAAGCAGGAGGGTGACAGTTTCCCAGCCTTTAGGGTGGTTGATTTTTCTTGCTCCTTCCTGGTTGGCACAGGCAGGGCTGCATTCCTGCAGACAATAGCTCTTGCCTGGCCACCCCCAGCGAGGGCTACCTGCTGTACCCCTGGTCACACAGGCATAATCTCAGCCCTGCCTGCAGTTTCCCAGGCTCAGCAGCTCGCAGGATTTGTCCTCTTGCCCCTACACCTCCTCAGAGTTGAAATTCATGAGCTCTGTTTAGCAGAGGTGAACAACAGGAGGTGGTGAACTCAGCCCAACAACCAAACTACCTGTCCTGGGGAAATCTTTGCTCTATTTTGGGGAAAGACTTGGGGAATGAACTTAAAAGAACCTGAGAAAAATCCAGATCCCTTCCCAGGGCTCAGTTCCCATCTGGCACAGTACAAGGATGTCTCCTACGCTCTCCACGTCTGGGCACCACGGGCTGGCAGCTGCTCTGACTCTGATAATGTCATGGGGGAGGCTGGTGTGTGCTGACAGGGGCAGGGCTTCAGGACTTCATCCCCCATCCCATCCCTGACTTTCTGTAGTCACACATGCAGCCTGCCCACCGAAATGAGGTGGGTTAAAAACCAAGTTTGCAAGGGAGGGTGGAGTTATTTTGTGGGCACTCGGGCATGGTCAGCAATGTGAGCAACCAACAACACCTAGTTGTGAAAAGTACCGGTCTGGCTGAGTGCTAAAAACAGAAATAAACAGTGAGAGCTCCAGCCACCTTCAGCAGCAAAGCCAGCACGTTCTGCAGCTGCCCCAGTGATCCCGAGCCACAGTAAAACCATGGGACCAGTTGGCTTCACTGAGTTAAAAGGACCAGCCTTGCACCCCACAGGAGGGAAAGCCAGGCCACATCTGCAGGGTGGGGATGAGCTGTGGGGGACCTGAGTCAACTTTCTGGTTCCTGCACAGACATCCCACGTAATCAAAAGGCATAAACAGGCTCTGTTTGCCTCAGCTCCCACGTGAGAGCAAGGCCTTGATCCCTCATCTTGCTTGTTCACCGTGTGGTTCCCGTGAAAGGGCAGTCCTGAGGAACCTGGACCTCAGGGGGTATCACTGCCATGGCACGAGTGAGTTCCTGCTCCGCCACCCCCCAGGATGACCTTTGCCAGGCTCACACACCCATTAACCAGCGCTGAGCCTCCCCTGCCCCTGAAATGTCTCCTTTCTGCCAGATTCAGCTGATGGTGGAAATGGCAGAGGCTCTGCCTGCTGACCCTGACCAAAGCTTGCTGGAATTTGCTGCGTTTCATAAGGTTTTCATTAGGGCTGCGAGGGAGCCCCTGAGGTTTTGTGAAACTCTTAAACTATCTGTGCAGCGATTTGCAAAACCGTCCTGTTTGTGGGGGATGTTTGTTTTCACTGATCCTCTCTGTTTCTTTAATTCCTCTCCTCGTTGTCTTCCCCTTCAAGGTGTACATGATGTTTTACCTAGGGGAAACACCTGACCCATACCATGGCTTAAAAGGTTGTTAGGCATTGAAACAGGCTGCCCAGGGAAGTGGTGGAATCACCATTCCTGGAAGTGTTCAAAAAAGATGAAGACACCGCCCTTGGGGACATGTTTTGGTGATGGACTTGGCAGTACTGGGTTAATGGTCCAACCAGTACTGGTTGGACTCCAAGAACTGAGAGGTCTTTTCCAACCTTAATGCTCCCATGGCTGAGGACAGGGTGGCGACAGGACGCTGAGGAGGAGGTTGGTTGCCATTACCAAGTTGCCAGGCTCTTGTTTGGGTGATCTGGGCTTGTTCTTGCCTTTATTACCCAGTTCCTGCAGTGATCCTCCTCGGGAAACCTCCGTGTGCATCCTGTGCTGCCTCCCTGGTGTCATCCCTGTAACAGCAACCAGTGATCCCTGCTATCATCTTAAAACAGACAGGTAAACACCTCAGTGCAAGGCTCCCACGATGCCTTAACGGGGGTTAAGCACTGAATCAGGATTTGAGATCTCTGGAAGACTGTAATCTGACAGCAGGAATCAGCAGCTGACAGGCCAGATCCTTTAGCTCAGCTGTTTGTGGTTTATGTGAAAACACTCAGGGACAGGAAAACCATCATTTCGTTTTCCTGTTCTGAGTTACTCTGAGAAGCCACCACACTGCAGTGAAGCTCACCCCGTTGGACTCCCCATCTCCCTGCCTAAAGGATCAGCTCCAGCTGAGTCTGCATGGCTGCCAAGTGCTTCCCTAGGCGTTCTGGAAAAGCAGGATAACTTTCTGAATAGGTAGCAGATCTAAGCTTTTCATCCTCATCCATCCCAGCAGGGAATCAGCCTGAAGAACATCCCAGGTGCCCAAACTCTGGCAGCAGCATTAGGAGCAGGGTTTGGCAGTGATCTGGGGGTGATGGGTCTGGGGGACTCGGGTCCTTCTGGAAGTTTCCCTGGATGAAACAACAGTCTGGATACATCCAGATCAGCACTGGGGCCCCTGTGCCACATTCCCCCTCTGGCTGGAAGGCTGCCAGGGCGGCTGTTTGCCCGAGCCACGTCACGGTCCCACCTCGGCTGTCCTGTTTTCTCAGTGCACCTGCTAATTCCTGGCATTGGCAGGTGAGAACAAACGGGGAGAGGTGCAGGGGAACCCACACCCACAGTGCACACAGGCACGGGCAGCCACCCCTGGGGAATGTCACCTCCCTGCTGACCTGTGCCCAGCGAGGTGCAGATTAACCTCCTGAGAAAGGACAGCAGCTCTTTTTACTCCAAGACAGGAGTTTTTTTCACCTGCAGAAGTCTGGAATAACTCCCCTCCCTGAGGGCTGGAAGGATGTAATTCTCCCAAATGTAATTTTGGAGAACACGTCACTGCACACCCCTCTGCAAAACCACCAGGAGCAGCCAGAGCTCGTCCCATCATTGTACCAGTGCAGTTGCATTCACTGAGGTATTTCTCCTGGCTAGCAGGGGCTTAGACTTGTGCCTCCCACCATTAGAGGTGGGTTATGGATGCTTTAGGACATAGGAGAGGAGTTTGAGACTGACCAGAAGCCCTGGTATCTCCTGCTGTCGTGCTGCAAGGTATCACCATTTCTGGACCTCCCTCCCTCTCTTCTGCCAGGGTTTGCTCTTCCCCATAAGCCTGATGAAACACGAGCCCCATATTCCCAAAGCACAACCCAGAATAGCTGGATAAAATGGGGTTTTGCACTAACACTGAGAAGCAATAAATTGGAGCAACAGCCACAGGTTTGATCAGCCCCAGTGTTGTAGCCCCTGTGCTGGACAGAGTGCTCCTGCCTAGTCCTGCTGCGAGCTGTTGGCTCTGGAAAGGTACCAACAGGTAGGAAGAGCTCCTTAGAAAGCTATTCCTGCCCGAAATTAGTGTTTACCCTTTGTGTCCTTGGCTTGCCAAGGCCACTGCTTTCTTCAGAATTGGGGCCTGTCCTGCCCTGGCCTCTGCAGGATCCACCATTCCTAGGACTCCACGTGCAGCGATGCCCCAGAGCTGTGCTTGGAAGTGCTTGTTGGAAGGATGGAGGGCTCTCTGTGTGCTGAGAGCTGCTGAATGGCATGAGCTGACCAGAGGGGGATGCAGTGACTTTTTATGGCTCAAGACTGTGCCTCTGACAGAACAGCCATGCACTGCGGCACCGTGACACAGCAGTGTTCCTCACCTGAATGCCCAGGCACCTTCTCCTGTCCCAAGACATTTCCATTTGCTGCTATTAACCATTAACCAGCACTCTGTCACCTGTCAGGGGCAGCTCTGTGCTGCCTGGTCCGCTGGTGCCCACACAGAGCTCTGCCCTACGAAACCATTTCCACACCAAGTCCCCTCCTCCACCAGGCTTAGCCCGCCAGGCCAAAGAGCAAAGCTGTGTTCACTTTCCTGCATCAAACCACCCCTTGCAGGCAGCTGGGACAAAATCCTGAGGCTGGTGGCGTGTCCCTTGTGGCTGCTGGTCATCCCTGCCTCTGAGAGGCACTATGTAAATTTTGTTACCTGTGAGAGGCACTATGTGAATTTTCATCTGGACATCATGATTTTGTAGGGCAGGGAAGTGCCTGAGCGAGACTATGTGAGGGATGAGTAGTAAAATGTCACATGCTTTAGTTGTGGGTCAAGGAAAGCTCTCCTGAAAACTTCTCAAAAGTTCATGCAATGCTTTGGCAGTTAGAGGTCAGGACATTTAACCTCATCTAAGTAGCAAAGGGTCTTTTCATTGGCTGCTCAAGCACCTTGTGGGGTTTTTTTGCCTCCTGTCCTGGCTTTTCCAAAGCATGAGGCCCCTGCTGTGTTATCTCATCTGCAGGGTTTGGCCCTTCCCTCTTCCTCCCAGAGCTCCATGCCCAAAAGCGGGGTGGAAATAGCTTTGCAACGTGTCATTTTGCAAATACATCCTTGGCAGAGCCTGTTTCCCCGTGCACAATGTTAACCTTGTCCACAGGCACGTGGGATGGTCAAGGCTGAGGCAGATGTGGGCCCTCACGCTGCCAAACCTTGAGTTTGCACTTCTGGGCTCTTCCTCCCAGCAGCTTCTGGTTTACCCCAGCGTTAACCTGTGACAATGTCTTCAGCATCTTGGGCTCGCACTGGGACACTAAAAACAGCATCATCTGACATCTGTGTGCATGAAAAAAATATTAAACCACAAGGTCTTTGAGCTCTGGGAATACCAGGTCAAGGCTGAGGTCCAGGATGCGAGAGCGTCAAGTTGTGCACATGGGAAGAGCAGCTGGACAGGAACACCTCAGCTCATCTTTCAGTTATGAAAGTCAGGCTATTCTGTGTTCCACCAGTACTGAGTTAAACTGCTTGGAAATAATGTTTTCTGCTCCATAACCTCATGGCATGACCAGAATTAGCAGGAAGCAAAAGTGCCTACAGCTCAGCACCAAATGAGCCCATGTTTTACGACAAACATCTTTTCCCTTGGCATGGACTGTTCTAAACTGCTTTATACATACACCTCTGCACTTCTGGTCTCCTTAAAAACTCACTAGGATTTTTTTACTGCTTTTTCACTGTGGTGATGGAAAGGAGTGGGGACAGGCAGCCCAAGCATCACCTCTGCATGAGCCTGAAGTGCAGCACCCAAGCCGTGGGTAAAAGAATGGCAGGCTTCACCCCAGAGCTCAAACTCATGTAGCCACCACCATGGACTGGTGGGTTGCTTTACAACAGCATATATCAGCACCAAAAAGGACCCAGACACACAACAGTTATTAACTCAACCCTTGATACTGGGGATAATGAGTGCAGGTGGCAAAAAAAGAACCAGAGCACAGTGGAGCTTGGTGCTCATCCTTGGAGATAATCCTCACTCCATCTTCCAGCGCCTCCCACCACAGCTGTTGGTGTGTGACCCTCATCACTGGGCCAGCAGTGGGCTTGGGGTGGATTCCAAAGATAAAAGCAGACCCTGCTGCAGGTCCCCATCCCCTGTGGACTGGAGGAAGACACTCAGGCAACATGAAAAGAATGAAAAATGAAAGGTGAAGGCCGTTACGGGTTTTAAGAGCTGTAGCCTGCAGACATTAAGGGAGAAATCACTTGCTGAGAGGCAGTTTTGCATCTTTAACCATGAAGCTAAGATCTCTGCAGTGTCCCTCTCAGACATGGGCACACCCAGGCTGAGTAAGCAGGTCCAGCCCCCGCCCTGTGGTTGGTGGCACACCGGTCTGTAGCTAATGTCGCTGGTATTTTGGGCACTCTTCCCACCACAGATCCCTCAGGTATAGGAGTGGTCAGTGCACGAGGTCTGTGGAAACTGTGGTTTAAACCTATTCAGACACCTGGTCTAGCTGGTGAGGTGATTCATATTTATTTTCAGATTGTGTGGGTTAATCTAGAAAATTAAGGAAATGACAGGGGAACCTTGACATGCGGTAAAGGAAGGACTTGGATGGTTCCCAGTCCTGAGAGGTCGTGTGGTCTCCCTCCTTGGAGACATTCAAACCCCAGCTGGACATAGTCCTGGGCCCCCCAAAGGCAGAGCTGATGGCTGGTGACCATCAGGGTACCAAGTGGTGCCTTCTCCCCTCTCCGTCAGCAGTGAGCAGCACCATGGATATGCCAGGCAGGAACAGCAGGGAATGACAGGACATGGTTTATCTTCAGGTCATCCATGGCCAGTGGTATCAGGGCAGCTTCCAGTGGCTGCATATTACTGCCATCCTTCACAGGTAATTTTTTCTGAGCCATGAGCTACAAGGATCCACGGACACAGCTTCCTGCTGCCAAAGGTGGCTCTGGCAAACGCTGCTGGGGCTGTCTAGTTTATCATTACTTTTCTCCCGGGAGGGCAGCCCAGTTAAACACTCCAACGCTCTGTTACATTCCCATTTCAGTCACTAATCTTGACGGCACTCAAGCCCCTGAATGCACTCAGGGCTCCAGGCTGCAAGCAAAAGGAGACCCAGCTCGGCCTTGCAGGCAGCAGAGGACCCGGAGCTTTCCCTGAGCACTGTCCCCCTCGGAACAGCTTTGCCAAAATTCGGGACAGTCGGAGCCAGAGGCTGGAGCTGGAACTCTGAGTCCCAAGAGTTACCGTGGCACTGAGCAGCACCGCACCTTGCTTTGTCCAGCAGAGACTGAGATAACGAGGGAAGGGGGGGAAGAATTCCTCCCGTGCCCTTTTAAATCTGGACAAAACAGGTTTTTAATGAAAGCAGCACTTAATCATTATTGCCCTGTGAATTCAGAGCTGGTGGATATTTGATGCAAACAGAGAGTTGGTTGAAACTCTCCCGTACCGGCTCCCTCTTTGTCCCCCCGTGAGCCTGGGAATGGGTGTGATCTCCGAGTAGGAGTGTCTCTGCGGTTAAGTAGAGGATTGAATTACCGAACACTGCTGTTCCCGAGCTGACAAGGTAGCAGAACAGCGAACAAAAAGTGCCTTGGAAGTAGGCAAAAGAGGAGAGAAGGCGCTGGGGTTGGTGGAGAAGGGAGACCTCTGAGGACACTGTGCACTTTCCAGCAAGGTAAGCAGCCTGCCTGCGCCCTGTTAGTTTATTAAAGGTCAGAACTGTTTAATGACTTTTGTTCGGTGGGATAGTAGGAAGCAAAGGAGAAAAAAAAAAAAAAAAAGAAGAAGTAATACATTTTATATTTTTAAAAAAATTCCTCCCCTGGTGTAAGCCGGGATGTCTCTCCTGAAATGAGCCCACGCTGATTTACATCGTTTGGGGCTGGAACAAGCAGCTTGCCAAGAACCCGTCCAGGCTCCATATCAGCTCTGAGGACACATGCTTTTCGTTCAGCTCTCTGCACAGACCGGCTTTGATTTTGTGCAGCGACCAATTAACTGCTTTGTTTTGGGCCTGGATTGTTTTATGCTTTGCTGCCGTGGGGATTTGCTGGAAGCTTGTCTGCCTTTCTGACACAATTTCGGGTCCAGGCAAGAGAGAGAAAGTCTTTGCGAGTTCTCATCGATAGGTTCTATTGTCATCTAATCAATAGATTGCTAATGGCTGAGCTGCTGGGCTGCTTTGCTCTGTAAATAGAGTGTTTTCTCGTCCTGCTGGTTTGAGATGCAAGTTGCACTGAGGCAAAAATTGAGCCGTAGTGGAGTTGAGCTGCAGGCTTCACTTGCCAGTATTTTTCTTAGGCGTGCCTATTAGGAACATAAATATTTAACACAAAGGAGAGCTGATATGAATTAGCATCCGTGGGAGGTTCACGCTCATTCGAGGCTGCCCTAGCACAGATGTAAACAAGTGTTAGAGCAGCTGAAACAAACTGGCCCCGCCAGAGCAGCACTTAAGAGGGTGAATCATCCAGGTGCTCTTTACACACCGCAGCTAAACGGGCTGATTAGAGCCTGCAGAGCAGAGATTAGACACTCACAGGGCATTGGCCTTCCTCTTCCGCGGGGTTTCACCGTTCCCCCGAGGTGCCAGGTGGGAGGCAGTGCGAGGACAGGCAGGAGCCGGCGCGGTGCAGATCAGAACAGCCCCAACCACCCTCCCTCCCCTTCCTCCTGGCACAGCCAGGTGAGCCTCCCCTCCTCCTCCTCCTCCCTGCACAAACAGGATGCCTTTATCCTCCTCCAGCTCCCTTTCCACCAGCAAACACGCGGGTCTCATGATGTTATTTCCCAGGAAGGACACTGTGGCAGCAGTTGCCAAGGTCTCCCGGCTGGGAGCAAAGGTTTTGTGCCATGTCTGCAAGCGGTGCCACCCTGGTCTCCTGCCTTCTCCTGTGTCTCGGGGCTCCTCGATAGGTTGAGTCAGTAAATCCCTGCTCTTTCCTGGCCAGGGATGCTGAAGATGTTCACGGTGCCTCCTGGCCTTTTCCATGGAGCTGTTTTCCTGGACTTTGGAGGTTGTTATCTTTCCTGCTGTGCCCCCCTCCCTGGGGAGGCGTGGGACATGTGACATGAAAGAGATGCCCCATGGGCTCTGTGACCTCAGGCTGGATCTGTCCTGCAGCCTGGTCCTCCAGAGCCACCCATCCTGTGCTCGTTCCATCCCCAGCTGAGGAGGAGACAGGCTCAGGCACCTGTCCCATGCTTGGAAGATGCAGGAGGGGCTCTGCTCTGTGCTGGGAACATCCCACTGGCCTTCCCTCAATTTTAATTATTACAGCTAAATACAAGGTGGCCCACTTGGAAGCAGAGCCCTGAAATGCCCTGTGCAGTGAAGGGAGCTCAGGGCACAGCCAGAGCCTTGGTGCCACCACCTTGGTGCCCCCTGCCCCAGCTGCATTTTTGCTATCCTTGGGAATGCACATGCCACCACTGCCCTTCCTCAAGGTCCCTCCTCTGTCACTGGGATTGGGCTCTTTTGCAGCCTTCTGAAGTTTGCTCTGGAATGACAAACCCACAGATTGGCCTTTCCATGTATGAAAAGTCCACCTGCACAAGGAAGGACTCCAGTGTGGACACACCACACCCAAAATATCTCAGCTCCAGCTCTTTGTTTATTCATGTATATTCTTCAGCTTCAGAGAAAGTGATGATTCAGTCGCAAGGGGATAGACTCTCCCACAACTCATTAAAGCCTCTCTTTTCATGAGCTCTCTCTCTTCCACTACCCTGGAAATGGGTCTAATTGTGGTTTATCCTGGATGATTATACATTTCTACTGTATTTCCACCCATTCTGGGTGGAAAAGAAATGCAAAAAGGGGTGAATATTGCCGCTAAGTCTCTGATATCCTTCAGTCTGGAAAGTCCTGCGTGATGTAATGTTGATTTCCAGCATTGGGTAATGTGCATCCGATTCAGCTGCCTTGATTTCCAAGGGCCTCTGCTGGAAACACAAACCCTGCCACTTGTTATCCATCTTTATCTGAGCCTATTCAGGCTTATCTGAGGCAGTGCTGGGTAGAGTAACAGTGGAACTTGTTATTACCTTATATCCACGTCAGAGTCGTGAGGCGTGGGGGATGCTAAATTGCATGGTTGAGCTCCATCCTTGGGCAGTTCCTGTGGAGTGAGCTATTCAGAGCAATCGACCTCTTCTACCTAAAAATGTCCCCTTGCCATGCCCTGGCATGAAAGCATAGGGTTGTGTCTGGCCCTTTATTTAAAACTGCTCTTGCAGAAGAAACAGCTGAACAGGGTAAGAAACGGGCAGTGCTAGAAAACGTGTTCTATTTTGGGTTATAGAGACTACTTAGATACCCACCTTCCCTTTGGGAGTGGATAGAGCCTGAATTACTGCACTTTGTTGCTATGGAATAGCTGTCTGGACATGAGCTGACCCCAGCCCATCCCAGTGTTTCGGATGCCTTGTTCCCTTCCTGGTGCTCAGACACAATTCCCACTGGCGGCTCCGGGTGAAGGAGTCAGCCCTGGGTGAGTGACTCTTTCTGAGGCTGTTTGCAGTATTTCCAGGGATGTTTTATTCATTTGGCTCTGTGCAGGTGACGTGCTGCTTCTCTCTGCTTTCATTTCCTCATGCTGGCTGTCATTTCTGCCCAGAGGGGGCTGCACACCCTTCCCATGCCCACGTGCTGTGGTCGTGGGTGGACTTGGTTTCACTTTTTATGCCAGGCAAGTGGCAGGTGCACATCTTGGGAGAGAGACTCAGTGATCCTTGAGGGCCTTTCAAACTCAGGATGTTTTATGATTCCATGACTGTCGGATCTCCGTGGGCTGGGACTTTGCTGCAGGAGCCCCACAGCTGGGCAGCACAGGGTTTAGCTCGCAAATTGTTGATGTACCAACACCACCTGTCACACATGATACCACAGGGGCAAAGTTGCCCCTCCCTGTTGCCCCATGTCCCTCTTCCCATCATTCCCAGTCATCCACCCCATCTCCATTTGCCCTGCTGTTTCCCTGCATCCTTTTCCTGCCACAGCAGAGAAGAGGCACTGAGAGCTATCTTGGGAAGGAGGGTGCTCCTCAAGGAGCAGTCACTTAGAGAGAGGAGAGGCAGGTGTAGGCTGAGTGACACCCCCAAAATCACAGGAGGACCGAGAGTGGCCTCACAGGATTGGAAGGGCTGGATGAAACAGTGATAAACACACCATGTGAATGGTGCTGACCACAGGCCTAGAGGATAACACCACTATGGGTGACTGCTACCAAAAAGGCATGTGGTGCTCGTGTTCCACTGAGAGGAGATCCTGTGAAGGGCTGGCTCTGTTCCCACGACCTTAAAGCTCATGTAAGGCAACTCATATCTTGGCTCAGCACCCTGTCCCAGTAGAAGCTGGGGTTGAGTTGGTTGGTCCCCACTTGTTTTGACACCAGCCAGGTGTCTTTCATCAGAGGTGTGTCAGCCAACACACACAAAGGGTGAGTGTTCCTTTGCAGCTCAGGAAACAAACCTTCCCCCTAAAAAATTCCTTTACATCTCACCGAGCCAGCAATGGAAATGCAGAGTTGCCTGTGGAGCACCCTGTTTAGGTCCAGGTCATTTCATTTCCAATCCAAAATGGAAACCAGTTTGGTTTTGTTTTTTTTCCAGAAGTCTTGGGTTTCTCTTCCCAAGTTTGATGTCACACTTGCAGGTCTGAACTGGAACAAAAGTGAAACAGGCCCTTCCTTTTGGTAGTTAATCTTGCTGCTTTCAAGCCAATGTTCTGGGCACTGGTTCCCTGGCTGGTCTGAGGGGAGCCAGAGCAGCACCCCCCGCTCCATCACCATCAAACAAAGGTCCTGAGAGCAAGGGCTTATTCAGCTGCACTCAATAAGCTGTGCACCAGGGAAAATCTGCTCTTCATCTTGCACACATACACGTGTGCACATATATACAGGTGTGAGTTCTTGCAGTAAATAGGAAACTTCTACGTGCAGCAGCAAATATTGTAACTCTGAGCCTTGGTTTTTGAGAAGGATGGGCCGGGTGGACACCGGTGCTTGGGTTTAATTGAGGTTTTATTTAAGGTATTTGGCTCTGTTGAAGTGCAGGTGCTCCCCAGGGCTCAGGAAGGCCTTGCACAGGTGAACAAACACACATTCTCTCCTCCCTGATGTCTCAGCTCTGGTTTTCCTTACCTGCAGCCATGAGGTTAAACACTGTTCTGTTAAAATGCTGATGTGGGAGAGGATCATAACTTTTTTCCTTGGAAGTGGTGAGTGATTAGAAGTTAGTTAGAGGGAACCTGAACCACTTCCCTGGAAGCCAGGAAGAGGAATTAAAATGGCCTCAGCTTTGTTTTCCTCCTGCGTGCATCTCCTGCCCTTCCCGTGGCACGAAGCCCTGCCTTCGGATGCAGCGCTGGTGCCGAGCCAGGAATCTCTCCCTTTCACCAGGGGAGAAAGAACTGAAAGAAAGGAGAGATTTGTTCCTAATGAATTGGCAAGCTACTTGCTCACCTTTCCCTTGGGATGGCTCTTGTGCTGGTGCTGACTCGAAAACCTCACGGAGAGGAGCCGGAGGTGCAATGGATACCTCTGAAGTGGCTGTGCCCCAAGCTGGAGTTCATTATTTGACAAAAGGGCACCTGGCACCACACCAGGACAATGCTTGTGTGCAGAGGGCTTTTTACAGCTTCTTGTGCCTCTTTTTTTTTTCTCTCATGGATCTTCAGAGGGAGGTGGGTTTGCACGGAGAGAGTTTGTTATCGGTCACAGGGACTGGTCTGGGGGAGAAGTTACTGCAGCTCAGCCTCTGCTGCTGCTTCTGAGAGCTTTGAGTCTGTCAGGGCTGCCCTCACCCTGCCTGGGAGAGCCTGCTGCTTTCAAAGACATCCTGGGGAAGGAGGATTTCCCGGGAAAACAGTCATGGGTGCCCCGACCTTCTCTGTGGGACACCAAGGACTGCCAGCCCCCACCTTCAGCCAATTTGCTCTCCCTTTTCCTGAGCCAGGCACTGCTGAGCGCTGGGCTCTGCATCCAGAGTGATGAATGTGGAAACTCAGGCCACATGACTTGGGAGCTGTGGCTGGCTCCCTGATTTAATTGTCAGGACATTGTTCTTGCATTGTGAGAAGTTTCCTGGGACAATGCGGCTCCCCCGTTCCCAGGAGAAGTAGTGGGTTGTTAAAACTTAAGAGGGAGGACTCAGAAATAGCAGCAGTTCGGGGAAAAAAAAAAATAAATAATTCTGCTCCTGCAAATGAGTTTCCCAAGACCATCTGCTTGAAGGCCAGGCTGCTGGAATGCTACCAGCAGTGAGATAAACAGAGGGGGACAAGGGGGATCAAAAAGAGAGGTGTGGAGAGATGAGGAAGATTTCCTGAATGGAGAGAGGTGTTGAACTAGAATTTATGGCAGGTGGAAATGCAGCTGCAGGGACTACTCAGAGTCAGAGGAGATAAATCATGAGATGCCTTCCCTTCTAAATCAGATGTCCTCTGAGGAATCTGAAGAGGCAGGTGAGATACAGGCTGAGGGCTGTTGCAACTGGGGAAGGGGGTATTTCCCAGGAACCTGGTATTTCCTTGTGTTCTTTGCTTTTCTGTGAGGATCAATGGAAGGATTGGAGGATTAGTGTAAAGCTCACAGCCCCAGGCTGTGAGAATGGCTTTCTGGGAATGACTAAGTATCAGCTGCTGAGTCAGAGGTGCCAGAAAAGGACAGGAGGTGAAGGCACAGGCTATAAGAAGACACCCTAAGATGAAATTCTGCTTCTTGGTAATGCCTGGGATGGTAGTTGGAGGTGGGGTAAGTTTCCAGGATTCAAGAGACAGCATCTGGGTCCAGGGAACATCAGTCATTTTTTGTCAGACAGGGGAGAATAGTTATTGCACTCTCAGAACCTGAGAAATTACTTGGCTAGGTGAATCCAGGTTTCTGCATCCTTTGAATTTACTGAATAGGGAATTCAGACCTCTCTTGGCCTGTAGAGCACTTACAGTTTGAGAGCCCATCATTAACATAAAATCCTCTCAGTGGTTCTTTTCATCCCAGGCTCTTAATTCTTCCCTCATAATTATCCTAAACCAGCTTTATCATCTCAGTCCTCAGCCCTTGCCCCATGAGTGAAGAACAGAAAGCACCAGTCACCTGTGATGTCAGGTAGCTGCTTGGGTGAGATGTGGTGTGGTGATCCCCTGGCAGCCATTCACGGAAAAAGGGAAAACCTGCCCACCTGAACCCAGTGAGGTTCTCCTTCTGAGCCCCACTGACCCTGAGAAGGTGAGCACAGTTCTCAGTTCATCCCATCCAATACTGCGTCTCGAGTTTTAATCCAGTGCTACTTCAGAGAAATCTAAGAAAGCCCTTCAGTGATCCACCCAGATGATTTGTTAGCATGGATGGGGGATCTTTTCTGACCAGTGGAGGTGGCTGAAGCCAATCCATGTTATTGCCTTAACACCAAACTGATGGGAGGAGCATCTTGCTGGAAGTGCAGCATCTGAGCAGGGGCTCGTGGTCACAGACCCTGAGAAGCTGAGCCTAGGGAGCACATCCTGGCCGTTTAGCCATCTCATTTCAAAGACATTCAGTGGAGACAAGCCTTCCAGCTTCCCTAATAAGCTGTTCCAATATTTAATTGCCCACCATGATCAGAAATAGCATCTTTATTTCAAGGCCTGTTTTACGTAAGTTTAGCTGCCAGGCAACAGCTCTTTCCAGCAAGGCTGAAGTGCTCTCTGTGGTCAGCCAGGCATGTCTGTGCAGAGCTTTCTCCTTGGCATGTCAGCCACACTGAGCTCCTGAACCTGGACCTCCCTGGACTTGGAGGAGGAGGATGAGCTGACGGGGCTTTTTCGTCTTTTACCACCCCCACAACACATATCCCATTCCCTGTGTTATCACCACATTCCAAAACATCCAGCATGGGCTGGAGGAGGCCCTGGGTGTGTGACAACATGAGGCAGGAGACAATCCCCCTTGCTGGATCTCCCTATCTCCCTACCTGTCATTTCCATGTGAGGTACAAGCTGCTTTTTCTCCTCTTGCAATGGAAGAATAAAGGGGAACTTGCACAGGTTGAGCGCTGTACTCTGGACAGTCACTTGCTAGAGACAGTCACTGTTCCCAGGCTGTAGCTGGTGGGCCACACAAGGTCATTCAACACTGAATTTCGTTCCTCTGGGCAAAACAAGAGTTAACCTCTGTCTGCTCTGCAAACAAAGCATGGCACCTACTTGGGCCCAGATGCCCAGCTATAATGGAGACAATGAAAGCAATTCAACAGCTCTGGTTTACCTCATCTAATGCCAGTCCAAGTATTCCCAATAATTAGGCCTTTCAGCCTGGAAAGGCTGGAACCACAGCTGCTTCCTATTTTCTCCAAAGCTGTTACAGAGCATTAGTCATTTCACTGGGGTTTTTTATTGCCGTGACTGCAGCCCCGTAAGTGTGCCGCCAAAACCCAGACAAGCCAAGCCAGCCTGGATTCAGGACCTACTCTGGGAGCTTGAAATGTTCTCCTGTCCCCCTTTCTGAGTCCTGGTTTTCGCTCCCCACCCAAACAGCCGGAGTCTGCCTGAAGGAACGTCCTGCTGGGTCTGGGTTCCCAACACGGGCCAGGCTGACCAAATTGAAGCAGTGATTGCTGGCACTTCCATCCCAACTATTAATCATTAACCAGCCTTGGGAGTGACCTTGACACTTAATTAGTCATCTAGTCCTTCCTGAAGGCAAAGCTTTTCCCCACACTGTGCTGGTGGGAGAGGGGATAGGGACTGCATTTAGGAAGCCAGGAGTGTTGCTGTGATTTTGGCAGTGCATGAAGGGGAGTGGGTGTAACAGAGACACATCTGCACTCATGCACCAGCTTTTTTTTGCCTGAGCTGTGACAGAGAAGGCTTTTCTTTTAACTCTGGAGGTTCCAGGTTGTCCTGACAGCAGCATCCAGTCAAGAGGCCAGCCACTGATGTTCTGTTTCCAGGTCCTTTGCCCTCAGTCAACAGCAGAATTTGTTCTTTGCAACTTAATTTATAGCATCTTAACCAAGAGGTGACGACCCAGCAGAGCAGCTGCAAGCCAGAAGTTGCCCTTGCTATGCAGTGGCCACCTCTCAGCCCACCTTCCTGGTGGGAACTCTTCTCCCCTTTCCATGGAGAGAGTCCCTGGAAATGGTGGCAGTAGGACAGCTGGTCCTGGAGGTGGAAATGGTGCAGCTGAGTGTCGCTAATGCGGAGGCAAAGAGGTGAACTACGCCTGCCTCTCCTCCCTTCACAGGTAAAGCAGTGTCTGTGTACAAGGAAGCAAATGTCCATCCCCATAACCAGTTATTTTCCTGCCCCAGAGGTGGTTGACTCACACTTCTCGCCAAATTGCGTTTCACCCAGTGCTGGGCAGAACTGGTTTGACTGAGGCAAGAATGGCCCCAGACAGTGAACCTTCCAAACCTCTTAACGTTCCCCTCTTTTTTTTTTTTTTTTTTTTTTTTTAAATTAGAAAAGTTTCTGTCCTTCCTGGTTTCAGAACAGATGGGGAGTTTTCACTCCATTAATACTGGATTTTATGTCTGGACAGGAGTTGAATTATGGGATCATCTGATTAAAAACCCCACATTAAATCATTAATGAAATGAGCCACTCGATTATGTAAGTCATATTCCTATTATTTCTAACTTGGCCACCGGCCGGAAGAAGCTGGAAAGTCCAGAGAAACAGCCAACCTTGACTGTGATTCACACTCCCCCAGCTAAATTACTAAGGAGGAAGGGAGGGACAGCATTTCCCAGAAAAGTGAGGACCAACACTAATGGGCAAATTTAGGACAGAGAAAGGAGCCCCCGGAGCGGGGAGGATCCAAGGTCCCCGTTTGGAGTCAGACAGGTTTGACTGGGAATCTGTTGGCTGTTTTTCAGAGGGTTTTGTCCAGCACGACTGCCTGTGGTCAGAGGAATCTCAGCATCCTCCGGGTGAACTTTTCCAGGAGGGGTTGGGGTGCTGGGGGAAGCAGGGATCCAGCTGTGTCTCACAGCTGCCGGTTCCCTGCGCTGTTCCCAAGCAAGATGCCTGCTCCTTCCACAGGGAATGGTGTCAGTGTGGCTAAAAAACTGCCCTGAATTCTCCCTCAAATGTAAACATCTTCACTGGCTTTGTTTTCAGGTTCTGCCTGTTTCGACACTGGAAGGAAAAACCCTAAATAAATTTAAAAGATAGCTGAGGGAAGGAGGGAAGGAGGCCTCACTTGGTTTTGGTTTTCTGTTTTGTTTTGTTTTGTTTTGTTTTGTTTTGTTTTGTTTTGTTTTCTTTGATAGGGACTTTCTGAATGCAATATTAAAAGAAAGGAGAGGTCTTTTGGTTAAGGGTCTGAACTGAGATCATGTTTCTGGCTTCAGTTCCTGATAGCCCTGGACTCCACAGTAGGTGAGTCAGGATGCCATTCAGAACACTGTATATCTCATCTCCTCTGTGGACACTGAAATATCTTCCTGGATCTGGCGTGTAATCTGTGTGGGTCTTGATTACTTTTCTGGGACCTGGATGAAAAATGTCTTTTTTTGTCCTTGCTATTTATTTTCTTGACTGGAAGGTATCTGGAGGACCTGAGAGGGAGATGAAAGTTGCTGAATGTGCCCCTGCTAGGGACACAAGGCCACATGGATTCAGTCTTCCACAACCCTTCAGATCTTGTCTGTGTTCAGGAAGGAGTGAGCACGTCTGACTCCTGCTACCAGTGCTGCCAGACTGTGGCTTCCTGCTCAGTTAACAGAGAGGTCTTGGGGCTGTGCTCAAAACACGCCTGGAAATACCTGCATCTCCCTACTGCCTGTGCAAGGGGCCAGGATCTGGCAGCTCTGGGCTGTGGAAGGTCTGGGTGGATCGATGTTCCTACGTAGAACAGCCATTTCTGTGCTCTTACTTAGTGTGCAAACTCTTTGGGACGGCACATGTTTCTTATGACTTTGTGGTGCCAAGTGCAGCACATCTCTCCATGCTCTTGTAAAACAAACAACAAACACGCCTTCTGGCAGGGGGATCATCTGTCTCAGTCCTTTCCCTCCTTCAGAAGAAGCTGCTCCCATGGCTTTGTGCAATAGGTTCCCTTATCTTCCATCTCTCCGTGGCGCAGTGGCTGTGCCGCGCTGGGCAGCCGTGGATGGCTCTGTTCCTCCTTGTGAGGAGTTCCTTGCAGCAGAGCAGAGGAGAGCAGGAGGGACCATGGCCCACAATCAGTGCAGCCTTTTCATCCCAGGACAGAGGAGAAAACTCAGCCAATCGAGTTGTTGTTGTCTTTAACACAGCACAGTCGTTCAGTCTGTCATGAGCAAATGCAAATCGAGGGAGGGCACTGACAGATGAATGCAGGGCACAGGGATCAGTGAGCCGTGTGTTCTCTCGAGGCTGGGCCTTGATGTGTGAGCAGGATTGACTCACAAGGGAAAGGCTGATATGGCTCTTGCCCTTTCGCAAACACAGCCTGTCCTGGGCAACCTGAAACCTACGTCTTCCCCATACAGGCAGCAGAGCTTAGGAATCTGCAGAGCTGCCTGTAAAATAAACATCTTGGTCATGGATTGGGTCGCTCCATGTGCTCTGCTGACTGTGCTGGCTGTGTCTCCACTGACCTTCATGGAGCCGAGGGCCTGTGCCCTGCCCTGAGATACCTGAGGTACCCGTCTTCATGTAGAGCTGAATCTCGTCCTGAAGTAGAAAGGCTTCATTTCCTGGGCTCCCAGTGCCTCAGGGTCCGGCTACCTGACCTGACTTCCAGCCACTGGTCCAGGAGGTCTCCTGGAGGGCCACTGTTGTCTCCTCCATCCCTCATGCCACGGTGGGAACAAAGCAGTACTGAAGTCAGGTCCAGCACCCTGGTGAATCCTTTCCACCAATTCAAATAGGGGGAAAATAATCCCGCACCAAAACAGCAGCATCCTATCCAGTCTTTGCTGGGCTCCCCATGAGCATGGATAGCCTGGGAATGGGGATTCATCCCACTTGACTGTTGATGGTCATCGGAGAGAGAAGGACACATTGAGGTGTGAATGATCTGTATTAAACCCCCAGTGACAGTCAGAGGAGCCCAGCTGACCAGCACACCTACTGCTGTACCCAATTATAGAGTTATTTTGGGTTTTCTTCTTCCTTTGCCTTCCAGCTCAGGCCGCAGGATGACAGACGGTGACACGAATCTGCCAACCATCGAGAGGAAGCTGGGACTGCAGATATGGGGCATAGAGGTACGACAAGAGGCAGTGATGGCACATGTCCTCTGCATGCCTGGGGGGAGGTTGTGTTTCATGTTTCAGGGGAGAGGTATTCTTGAAGTAATCTGTGTGGGAAAAGAGGGTCTTACAGATAAGATAGAGTGGGAAATAGAAGACCCAATGTCTCCCTGTGAAACTTTCCACATGGTTTTGGTTTCCTGCCCTGTAAGACGGGGATGATAATATTGACTAGGGAAAGAGGAATGTGGTGGGACTGAAACTCTTCCTCCAGCACCAGAGGCTTTTCTCACTTCTTTTGGGAACCAGTGCAAGGCTGCTTTAGCACACCAGAAATTCCCTGTTTCACCAAGAAGATGGATTATCCGTAGGTGACCTTAGTCTGTACCAGCAGCTGCCATGGGGGAGACACTTATTTTTGTGACAAAGGCATTCCACGTGCCTCTTTGCACTTCATTCTTGTCTTCCCTACTCTGGGTCACTGTAAGGAGAAATCCTGCGAGCTCTGAGTTCACTTTCTGCTTGTGGAGGTGTTTGATTTTGGATTGGAGCTGGGCTGTGCTCAGTTCTGCCTTTTTCTGTCCCAGTTCACCAAGAACACCAGAACCATTAATCTGCAGTGAGAGTGGGTGTAGACTAAGGTGCAAAGTCCACTCAGGGGAGCAGTGGGAAGGGGATCCAACACACATCTCCAAGTAGGACTCAGCAAGTCCCAGCTGTGTTCCAAATATCACAGTCTTTGCCTTTCCATTTCTCTCCAAAGTACTGCACTAAGCTGCTTTCCAGAGGATCTGTAATTAGAGCCATGTGGGTTCACGAGGGTCAAGCTGGTATGCTGGGAAACAA
>NW_020955817.1:384328-387883 GCF_003031625.1 Empidonax traillii | reverse complement strand
TTTTTTTTTCTTTTTAAATTAGAAAAGTTTCTGTCCTTCCTGGTTTCAGAACAGATGGGGAGTTTTCACTCCATTAATACTGGATTTTATGTCCGGACAGGAGTTGAATTATGGGATCATCTGATTAAAAACCCCACATTAAATCATTAATGAAATGAGCCGCTCGATTATATAAGTCATATTCCTATTATTTCTAACTTGGCCACCGGCCGGAAGAAGCTGGAAAGTCCAGAGAAACAGCCAACCTTGACTGTGATTCACACTCCCCCAGCTAAATTACTAAGGAGGAAGGGAGGGACAGCATTTCCCAGAAAAGTGAGGACCAACACTAATGGGCAAATTTAGGACAGAGAAAGGAGCCCCTGGAGCGGGGAGGATCCAAGGTCTCCGTTTGGAGTCAGACAGGTTTGACTGGGAATCTGTTGGCTGTTTTTCAGAGGGTTTTGTCCAGCACGACTGCCTGTGGTCAGAGGAATCTCAGCATCCTCCGGGTGAACTTTTCCAGGAGGGGTTGGGGTGCTGGGGGAAGCAGGGATCCAGCTGTGTCTCACAGCTGCCGGTTCCCTGTGCTGTTCCCAAGCAAGACGCCTGCTCCTTCCACAGGGAATGGTGTCAGTGTGGCTAAAAAACTGCCCTGAATTCTCCCTCAAATGTAAACATCTTCACTGGCTTTGTTTTCAGGTTCTGCCTGTTTCGACACTGGAAGGAAAAACCCTAAATAAATTTAAAAGATAGCTGAGGGAAGGAGGCTTCACTTGGTTTGGGTTTTTTTGTTTTTTTTTTTTCTTTGATAGGGACTTTCTAAATGCAATATTAAAAGAAAGGAGAGGTCTTTTGGTTAAGGGTCTGAACTGAGATCATGTTTCTGGCTTCAGTTCCTGATAGCCCTGGACTCCACAGTAGGTGAGTCAGGATGCCATTCAGAACACTATATATCTCATCTCCTCTGTGGACACTGAAATATCTTCCTGGATCTGGCGTGTAATCTGTGTGGGTCTTGATTACTTTTCTGGGACCTGGATGAAAAATGTCTTTTTTTGTCCTTGCTATTTATTTTCTTGACTGGAAGGTATCTGGAGGACCTGAGAGGGAGATGAAAGTTGCTGAATGTGCCCCTGCTAGGGACACAAGGCCACATGGATTCAATCTTCCACAACCCTTCAGATCTTGTCTGTGTTCAGGAAGGAGTGAGCACGTCTGACTCCTGCTACCAGTGCTGCCAGACTGTGGCTTCCTGCTCAGTTAACAGAGAGGTCTTGGGGCTGTGCTCAAAACACGCCTGGAAATACCTGCATCTCCCTACTGCCTGTGCAAGGGGCCAGGATCTGGCAGCTCTGGGCTGTGGAAGGTCTGGGTGGATCGATGTTCCTACGTAGAACAGCCATTTCTGTGCTCTTACTTAGTGTGCAAACTCTTTGGGACGGCACACGTTTCTTATGACTTTGTGGTGCCAAGTGCAGCACATCTCTCCATGCTCTTGTAAAACAAACAACAAACACGCCTTCTGGCAGGGGGATCATCTGTCTCAGTCCTTTCCCTCCTTCAGAAGAAGCTGCTCCCATGGCTTTGTGCAATAGGTTCCCTTATCTTCCATCTCTCCGTGGCGCAGTGGCTGTGCCACGCTGGGCAGCCGTGGATGGCTCTGTTCCTCCTTGTGAGGAGTTCCTTGCAGCAGAGCAGAGGAGAGCAGGAGGGACCATGGCCCACAACCAGTGCAGCCTTTTCATCCCAGGACAGAGGAGAAAACTCAGTCAATCGAGTTGTTTGTTGTCTTTAACACAGCACAATCGTTCAGTCTGTCATGAGCAAATGCAAATCGAGGGAGGGCACTGACAGATGAATGCGGGACACAGGGATCAGTGAGCCGTGTGTTCTCTCGAGGCTGGGCCTTGATGTGTGAGCAGGATTGACTCACAAGGGAAAGGCTGATATGGCTCTTGCCCTTTCGCAAACACAGCCTGTCCTGGGCAACCTGAAACCTACGTCTTCCCCATACAGGCAGCAGAGCTTAGGAATCTGCAGAGCTGCCTGTAAAATAAACATCTTGGTCATGGATTGGGTCGCTCCATGTGCTCTGCTGACTGTGCTGGCTGTGTCTCCACTGACCTTCATGGAGCCGAGGGCCTGTGCCCTGCCCTGAGATACCTGAGGTACCCGTCTTCATGTAGAGCTGAATCTCGTCCTGAAGTAGAAAGGCTTCATTCCCTGGGCTCCCAGTGCCTCAGGGTCTGGGTACCTGACCTGACTTCCAGCCACTGGTCCAGGAGGTCTCCTGGAGGGCCACTGTTGTCTCCTCCATCCCTCATGCCACGGTGGGAACAAAGCAGTACTGAAGTCAGGTCCAGCACCCTGGTGAATCCTTTCCACCTATTCAAATAGGGGGAAAATAATCCCACACCAAAACAGCAGCATCCTATCCGGTCTTTGCTGGGCTTCCCATGAGCATGGATAGCCTGGGAATGGGGATTCATCCCACTTGACTGTTGATGGTCATCGGAGAGAGAAGGACACATTGAGGTGTGAATGATCTGTAATAAACCCCCAGTGACAGTCAGAGGAGCCCAGCTGACCAGCACACCTACTGCTGTACCCAATTATAGAGTTATTTTGGGTTTTCTTCTTCCTTTGCCTTCCAGCTCAGGCCGCAGGATGACAGACGGTGACACGAATCTGCCAACCATCGAGAGGAAGCTGGGACTGCAGATATGGGGCATAGAGGTACGACAAGAGGCAGTGATGGCACATGTCCTCCGCATGCCTGGGGGGAGGTTGTGTTTCATGTTTCAGGGGAGAGGTATTCTTGAAGTAATCTGTGTGGGAAAAGTGGGTCTTACAGATAAGATAGAGTGGGAAATAGAAGACCCAATGTCTCCCTGTGAAACTTTCCACATGTTATGGTTTTGGTTTCCTGCCCTGTAAGACGGGGATGATAATATTGACTAGGGAAAGAGGAATGTGGTGGGACTGAAACTCTTCCTCCAGCACCAGAGGCTTTTCTCACTTCTTTTGGGAACCAGTGCAAGGCTGCTTTAGCACACCAGAAATTCCCTGTTTCACCAAGAAGATGGATTATCCGTAGGTGACCTTAGTCTGTACCAGCAGCTGCCACGGGGGAGACACTTATTTTTGTGACAAAGGCATTCCATCGTGCCTCTTTGCACTTCATTCTTGTCTTCCCTACTCTGGGTCACTGTAAGGAGAAATCCTGTGAGCTCTGAGTTCACTTTCTGCTTGTGGAGGTGTTTGATTTTGGATTGGAGCTGGGCTGTGCTCAGTTCTGCCTTTTTCTGTCCCAGTTCACCAAGAACACCAGAACCATTAACCTGCAGTGAGAGTGGGTACAGACTGAGGTGCAAAGTCCACTCGGGGGAGCAGTGGGAAGGGGATCCAACACACATCTCCAAGTAGGACTCAGCAAGTCCCAGCTGTGTTCCAAATATCACAGTCTTTGCCTTTCCATTTCTCTCCAAAGTACTGCACTAAGCTGCTTTCCAGAGGATCTGTAATTAGAGCCATGTGGGTTCACGAGGGTCAAGCTGGTATGCTGGGAAACAA
>NW_020955817.1:326937-383310 GCF_003031625.1 Empidonax traillii | reverse complement strand
GGGAAGGGGATCCAACACACATCTCCAAGTAGGACTCAGCAAGTCCCAGCTGTGTTCCAAATATCACAGTCTTTGCCTTTCCATTTCTCTCCAAAGTACTGCACTAAGCTGCTTTCCAGAGGATCTGTAATTAGAGCCATGTGGGTTCACGAGGGTCAAGCTGGTATGCTGGGAAACAAGTCAGGACACCAGAAGAATGCACGTCTCTAATTTCAGGGAACCACAGAGCCAGTTCCAGCCCAGGAGCTGAGCATGGACTGGGGGGTTGGCACATCCCAGGCACCTGCACTGGGCAGGCATGGCTGGTTAATTATGCTCTTGAGGCAGAGGAAGTGTGCAATTAGGGTCTGGAGTGGTGAGGGGCACATCAGTGTCCTCAGCTCTGCCTTTCCTCAGTACTGCTGGTAGCTCTGAACCTGTGTCAAAGTGGTTATCCTAACAAAGTGATGAAAGTTATCCATGAAGTCATGGCACTGGGTAAAAACTATGCCCAAAACTAAACCTGGAATGAGATGTGCTCACTCTCCTGGGAAATTCCCTGCAAATGCAAGCTCTGCAGCACTTCAGCCTGACCTTCAGGCCTAGATCTACAGGACTGCAGAAAGGCAAGGAGACTAAAACATACTTGTCGTTCTGTCCAAGCAGCATTGTCATTTGCCTCTTCTCACCCTTCAGTATTTTGGGGATTTCCTCCAGAAGTGGCTTTTCCCAGGTCACAAGCCCATCCCTGATTCATCCTTCTCCAAAACATGAGTGTTTTGGGCACCCCAGCTGTCCTGTTTCACACACACCAACTTCTGGCTCTTCAGTTCCAGCAGTGACTCCAAACACTGATTTCGTTACAGAACATGAAGATGGTTCCTGTCCCTGAAAAGGCTTACGGGACCTTTTTTGAAGGAGACTGTTACATCATTCTGCATGTAAGTAAGACCAGCAAACACTGATCTCTGTCAGGCAGCTGGTCCAGCTCGTTTTGTTTAGCTCTGACTTGGTTCCTAAGTACCTTCTCTGATGGCAAAAGCACTGTGGGTTAAAGTGGTTGTGCATCTGTATTCACCATCTAATCATGGATATGAACTGAACGTGGCTGTTGCAACAACACTGTCTGTTTAGTAAACCAGAAGTCATGTGGGGAGGGGGGGGGGAACCATTAACTCAGCAGTTCATTAGAAGTGTTTATCTTCTAATCAACTGAGTCACGCCCAGGCATGGCAGAATGGCCAGAGCATTCCTGGCAAACTGAATCAAGGCCCACATTTGCATGATTTATGGGAGTCTTTTTGGGGATGTGAGAGGTGGCCAGCTGGAGGGTCTCATTTTCAGCAGGTGATGTGGGATATGAAGGTGCTCCATGTCGTGTGTCACGTAAGCAGCAGAGAGGCTCTGCAGCCCTTCTCGTGTCACCATTAAGACACATCATCAGTCCTGCCCAAATTTGGTCCAGAGCTGCTTGCAACCAGCTGAACCCAGGTTAGGCAGCAGCATGAGGGACTTCTGAGAACCAGCCCTTCTCTGTGGGCTGTGCAAACTGCCTTGTGTTCCCAAAGTTGGGTGGGAGGATGATGTGTTACACCCACCTCCTAGGATTCCTTCCAAATCTCTTCATCTGCATAGAGAAATCCGGGTCCCATTGTATCAAAAAAACATCCATATGGGGGAAACCAGAAGCATTTCCCACTTCCTGGGTCTGAGTGTCCCTCCTGCAAACATCCCTGTCAGTGAAGAGACAGCAACACCTCCACTGTCCCACAATAACCAAGGGCACATCTGCCTCATGTCAGGCTGGGATGGCACCACAGGATGAGCCTCCTGCTCAAATTCATCAGGCACATGCCTCTAGGATACCTTTGGAGTGCTAAATCAACTTGGTTGCAGCCACCCAAAGACATGCTTAGAGCAGGATAGGGGTGTCCCTGCAGGGAGCTGACAGTATAAATGTGGATTTTGATGCTCACAGGCTCAGCTTCTGTTGCAACAGCTTCCCCAGGTGGAAGAGCCCTTTATTAGCCCAATACCCTTCTTTGCCCTTGAAGACAGGAAGGTAAAAATACTCATCTTTGAATTCTGCTTCTTCACTGGAGTCTCTCCAAGTAAGGATTGTTGGTGGGACAATGGGACTTTGATCATCTTCAAAAGCAATGTATTAAATGGAGCGATTTTTTCCACAAATTAATTATCTGTGCCTGAGGAGCTGAGCCGTATTTTATTTAAGTTCTTCTGCTGTGTTTCGCTGTGTGCACAAAGCAAATAAACAGAACTCAGTGTCAAATCCAGCTTACCAAATGAGCTTTTATTGCCTTTCCCAGGCGTCCACGATGGGGTTTAACACAGTGGGCGCTGAAAAATAACTGGCACAGCTCACGTAACACTAAGCACACCTGTTCCTCAGCCTGCTTGCCTCCTTTTTCTAGGCTGTTGGGTTTTTCTGTAATAAGATGAATCTCAGCATGCACACAACCAGCTCAGCTTCATTTGGAGTTATGTCTGTTTTGCAAGTCAGCAGGAATTCCGATGCAGTTTGTGTTACTATGTCGTGTGATGCGAGAAAGACAGCAGGAAAGAAGGGGTAGTATCTCCAGGCAAATAAATAGCAGTGTGCAGTGCATTTCAGAAGGTGATCCCTGAGAATAATCTGCTCTAAGTTTTAATATGAAACTCCACGAAAGTAGGACAGGCTGAACGCCTTAATTTTTGTAATTGCACAGGTCCTCAGTTTTCCTTGATAAAGAGCTGTGAAAGAATATCCAACAGAAACAATATGTTCATAAATTCCATAAATGCTCTCCCAGTTAAGGAGAGCTCCAGGCCAAGCTCCCAGGGAGTACCTGAGGCTCCATCCTCTCTCCCCTTGGCCAGGAGAAGGGCACAAGTGGGAAAGAGCTCTTTGGTCACCCTGGCCAGTGATATTATTTGAAACACACATGTATGGACTGTGAGTTCATCCTGACTTGTCTTTCTCACCTCTCCCAGAGCAAAAGAACCTCTCGTGGCACCGCTGTGGATTTGCATTACTGGATTGGGAAGGACTCCTCCCAGGATGAGCAGGGGGCCGCAGCCCTGTACGTCACCCAGCTGGACAGCGCACTCGGGGGGAACCCTGTGCAGCACCGGGAGGTCCAGGGACACGAGTCCGAGACCTTCCAGAGCTATTTCCGCAACGGCATCATGTGAGTAGCCCAAAATGCCCTGCTACGAGGAGGGTCTTGGCTTTTCTACATCTCAGAGACATCAGCATTTCAAAAAACCTGAAAAACTGTGGGTCGGCACTGAAGCTGGTTCAAGTTCAGAACAAAAGTTTCCCATTTTCATAGAATGGTTTGTAACACCGAGTCTGGAATCATGTCTCTACTGGTCATTTTCCCAGATTTTGGCAGCAATTGCATCTTAACCTCCCTCTTGTTCACCCTAGGGTCTTCCTTCCTCTCCTCCTCACACTCTGGATTAAAGTGCCCATTCAGGGCACTCCAGACTAAAATCTGCCTTGAAGTGAAGTGCTGATTTGGCTCATACTGGGAGTAATATTCCTGTTTGAAAGGAGAGTTTGAACTTCTGTCATCTAAAAGAATCCAATCTCGTGGTCTTTGCTAACGCTGGGGTTGTTGGAAGAATTCCAATAGGTCTCCTCCAGAAGGGTCTTCATGGGCAGTAAACAGCATAAGGACCTTGATTTTAAACAGCCAAAAAGAATTCAGATGAAAACCCATCCTGAGTCAATATCTCCATCCCAGCCTGGTTTTTGATACCTCTGTTTTGTGCATTTCTACAACCTCTCATGAGTTTCCTCAGAACTTTTCTGAGACAGAAAAGTGCTTTTACCCTCATCTTGAAGATGAGTAAGGAACAATGAAGGACTGAAATTCAGACCTTCATAAACCATCTATTTGGAAACCTGTCTGCCACTGGAATCTTCTAATTTGGACTTCACCTTGGTCTAAACCACATCCCTATGGTCAGCCAGTTAGTCTGAGGCAGAATGAGAAATTAAAGCAAGCTCTTTCCACATCTTGACAGGTGGACTGATCACCAGAACATCCTTCTGTGGATATCTTAAACTGGCCCAAACAAGTCTAAAGTGCTGTGAATCACTCACATGGCTGACCACATTTGCCAGTCTCTCCCAGGCTGTGATAAAATACATATATTACTCACATGGCAAAAACTATAAACAGCAGTTGCCTCTTTTTCTCCCATAAATGGCAATGACATCATGTTAATTATTACTGTAGTGTGAACAATGGATCTGTTTTCTAAAAGGGTCCAGGATATGTGGAAGTGGGTTAGACTTGCCCAAAACCCCTTATAAAGGCTCTGGGACTTCCCTGGGGAATTGTGCCCTGTCAAGATGTGAAAGTTGCACAGAAGGGAGGGGGTGGCATCATGCGGTGATGTGATACAGTGCTAACAGTGGCTGTTGCAAGGTGTGTGTTCAAAGGTGGAAGAACGAATTTGGGAGGTAAAATCTGAGAGGAAGGCAGACCCCTGTACCTGTTTACAATTTTGTTCTGCTTATGGCAACAGTTTCCTATCTGTTCTACTTTTAATAGAATGACTACTCTGAAGGAAGCCAAATTTTAGCAAAACGTTTGTTTTCTGCGAAGTCTGCTTCGTGTGTTGATTCAATGTTTATGGAATATTTCAATTCCGAGATGTCACTGCCATGGTTAATGGGATTTTCAGTTTGGTTGTGTTATGCTACCATTGCCAGCCCTCACCTGCCTGTTGATCTTCTCCCAGGATGTTTGCTGGTTGGAATCAATGATCTTCGAAGCCTTGTCCAACCTAAAAAACTCTGTGATTCTATAATTCTATGCAGAGCAGCAACACAAGACCCATAAGAGCCAGACCCACAAGGCAGACGGGCACTGTGAGAAGTCATGGTCTGACCACACAGCATTTCACATTCCATTTTTAGCACTTTGAGGTTATTTTGGCTCTAGATTTTTTTAGTTGTCACTAAAAGCTTGGGATTGTTCTCAGAGGATAGAGGGGAAGGTATTTTCTAACCGGCTCTAACTCTTTATTCTCTGCTACAAAACAGCTACAAGAAGGGAGGAGTGGCTTCAGGATTTAAGCATGTGGAGACCAACATGTACAACATCAAGCGCCTTCTCCACGTCAAGGGGAAGAAGCACGTGTCAGCTACAGAGGTAAGAAGGAGACCCTTCTTTTCTTATGGATCATTTCTCCTTTGCTTCTCCTCCCACACTCATTTTCAGCTGGGTTTTCCCGCTGGATATCTCATCTCTGCTCCGGGACTTCTACCTCAGGGTAGTTTTCAAGACCTCACTGGGGAGTTTGGTATTCCATGAGAGAAGCCATTGGGCTCAGCCAGTAGCTGAGTGCCAGAAGGACGAGCTTGTCGTTGCAACCCTGTTCTTACATCCCAGGGACAGGTTTGCAGTGGCTGTGACTTGTCACCTGCAGCTCTTGTGCTCCTCAGTTTGCCAGATGGTTTCATTTCCTCGTGACAGGTCGCGCTTTCCTGGGACAGTTTCAATAAGGGCGATGTTTTCTTGCTGGACCTTGGGAAAGTGCTGATTCAGTGGAATGGACCCAGCTGCAGCATTGCTGAGAAATCCAGGGTGAGTACAGGCCAAAGCCACTTAGTTCACTGGTGGTATTTTTTGATGCCGGGGGAAAAAAAAAATAAAGAAAAAATGCTCAGTGTTTGCGCAGTGAAAATCTTAATAAAAGAGCAGCAACATTGAGATGATTGGATATTAGGAAGAAATTTTTTACAGAGAGAGTGATCAGACACTGGAATGGGCTGCCCAGGGAGGTGGTGGATTCACCATCCCTGGAGGTTTTTAAGATGGGACTGAATGTGGCATCAGTGCCATGGGCTGGGAACCACGGTGGGGTTGGATCAGGGGCTGGACTTGATGATCTCAGAGGTTTTTTCCAACCCGGTTGATTTTATGATCCTATGAACAGAGAAACTAATGATAAAACTACTTCCTCTTCTGCTCATTTTAGAAGCCCATGGAAGTTCTTTCTTCTGATTCAGACCTCAGCTTGGTTTCACAGGCAGCTGCGGGCCCATCATTAGCTCTGGCCCCAGAAAGTCATCCAGCTCCCTCTGGGGAGGTCTATTTCCATCCCTCTGTGCCCTATAGTTTGCATTATGTAGGATTAGAAACTCAGAAACACCAGCAGGTTTAGCTGCAGTAACTGCCCCCGGGGTAGATTAATTTTAATTTTTTGTGTACAGCATCACAGGGAATTCCGGCTTGGTCAGTGTGAGACAAGTAGGAATACACAACCCAGGTGCTGATAGGTCAGATCCATAGCTCTTGAGGCACTTTGCAAAGGGATCATTATCCTTATTTTACTGGCAGAGGAACCAAGACACAGAGATGTAACACAGCAAGATACATCAGTGGGCCATCAGCAAAGCTGGTGGCCAAAACTCGTAGCTTGTCATTATTATAACATTTAAAGGCAGGTGGGTGTGCTCTGCACGTGGTGTCCCCTGATGAGCTAAGAGAGGGGGAAGCTTCACAGGGAATGTGGTTTTTCAGGGCACAGTGGCTAAAGGAGAAGATCCTGTGGATAATGTAGAAGAGATAAAGCAGGGCTGTACAAAGGAGGGGGAGCAGGGAGAGGGGTGGCCGCTGGGTTCGTCTCAGGCCCCAAGCAGGTGATCTCCTATGCCTGGTAAACAGGGGCACCTCTCAAAGCTGTTGCAGTAAGAGTCGTGGGGGGGGAAAAAATATAATTTAATGGAAAATGGAGATTTCAGCCTAATTAGTCGCTTGACATTTCACGGTGCTTTTTTCACAGAAGACATCCGCGGGTTTTTTTGAGCGCTTGAAGCATTTAAATGTAAAATGTCACCGCGGGGCACCCGGGGTCCTGCAGCTCTGCAGCATCCTGCCTCATTGTCCTCAGCATGTGTGTGCATCTCCCTCCCAGACCATCCCACCAGACCTGCTGATGCACAGTCACACACACAGGCAGTGCCTGCTGTGGCTCCCACACGCCCGTGCCCTGCGGGAGCAGCAGCCAGCGACTGTAATAAGCGATATTTGCCTACGAGTTAGTTAATAATCAGACACTATAGACACATCTGCTTTTTTAATAGCTGAATTTGGAGGGCACTGGAAGCTGCAGAGAGCTGTGGTGACGTGGCTTGGGCTCAAGTCGTTGCTCCAGGTCTGGGGCGATGAGTTTGTTGTGTGTGTCAGGACTTACCCCTCTGATCCGCGCACAGGGCCTGGCGCTGGCTCGCAGCATCAGGGACAGCGAGAGGGGCGGCCGTGCTCAGATTGGCATCATTGACAACGAGAAGGACTCCCCAGACCTGATGCAGATCATGAGGATGGTGCTGGGAGAGAGGCGTGGGGAGCTCCGAGATGCCATCCCGGACACGAAGGCGGATGAGCTGCAGAAAGCGAACGTCCGGCTCTACCAGTAAGTCCAGGGATGTGTCCCAAAACCCCTTCCTTCCTCACAGGCAGCGCTGTGAAGGCTGAATCTTCTGGGTGACTGTGTCTTTCAGTGTCTATGAGAAGGACAACGACCTGGTGGTACAGGAGATCGCCACCCGGCCCCTGACACAGGATCTGCTCCAGCACGAGGTGAGAGAAAGCCAGAGGCCTTCACAGCGGGAAAAGGGTGCTGTGGCTCGCTTTGTTTTCAGCTGAGCACCTCTTTCGATGGGATACCCTGTTTCCTTCCATCATTAGGACAGCTCAGCCCTACTACAGTGCCAGCAGCCAGAGATAGGTGGTGCGTTGGAGCCGTTCCAACCGGAGATGGCAAATTGAGGCTCTCAGCCAAGGATTATGTTGGCTTGGCAGTCAGAGTGAAGGAGAGCTGCATACCAGGAGTAAATTCCAGATGGAGTTAAAGCTTCTTAATACCTGATGTTGAGAGATAGCCTTCCCAGAGCAAACAAATAACTCTGCTTACAAAACCAGAGAGATACGTTTTCCTGCTGTAGCAAGTGGCTGGTCTCAGTCCCCCACCCTGGAAGGAGATTCCTTACAGGCCCTCTGTGCAAAGGCTTTCAGAGGACAGAGGCTTTCCTTCTGACTGAAATTTCTCAGAGAACTGCTGACCCTTAATTCTCTGCAGTGCAAACCAGCCTATTCCAAAACATGGTGCTGCAAGGTTCCCCCTCCCTCATTCACCCTGGTTAAATCTTGTTAAACCTTGTTAAATCTCAGGCTCCCTTTGCAGGCATATGGACCATTCCTTTTCAAAGTTCAGTCTGAAAAATGAGAAGCCTTTGGCCACACAGTGTGTTTGGAGCACCAGCTCTCTGCAGATGGGCTGCTCAGCAGACATCTCATCCCCTTTGGGTTTGGGATTCTACTGAGTTCACAGCAGTGCAACACTTTTAGCTCCAGAGCAGGGACACAAAATAGTCATGCAGAAGAGGTTTACTGGACTTTCCCTGCTCCTTTAGTAGCAGATTTGGCGTAAATGAGCACCACCAGCAGCAGTGCTGAAGCACAGCAGGCTGAGGGTGATATTTCAGCATGCACTTCTCCTGCTCCCTTTTAGAGCTGCTTTTTCTGCTGGTTTGAGAACATCACCTATGAGACAGTAATAGCCAGTTTGGAGCAATGCTTAAAAAAAAAATAAAAAATCCATATTTTAACTCATTACAATTAGAAGTCATCTGGGTCAGGTGTGCTTGCAAATTCAGTGTACCTGTGAACCCCTTGCCCTGTGGGGTTGGTGGTAGTTGTGGTCCATTTATGAACCACAATAAATCCATCCTCTGTTACCCTTTGCTAGTGGTTGTTAGAGCTCTGCAAGGCAGGGAAATGAGCTAGATCTGCATCTACCCCAAATCTTCAAGAAGGATCCAGCCTGAACAGGCTACAAATGATGACCTTTGTCTGCACAGAGCTTTTCACATCTGTTTTTTTTTTCCTGTTTCCTGTTTTTTTCCGTTTCACCTCAGGACTGCTACATTTTAGACCAAGGTGGTTTCAAAATTTACGTCTGGAGAGGAAAAGCCTCCAGCCCAGAAGAGAAAAAAGCAGCCTTCACCCGAGCTGTGGTGAGTTGTAATACGGTGCAAACAATGCCGTGGGAGGTTAATATGTGCTGATCTGGGTCTGACCACTAATTACAATTAAGTGTAGGTTTTGGGGAGCTGGCCTGTGTAATAACAGAGACAGAATTCGAATGTCTAAGGGAGGCATGATGACGCAAACACAAAACTGTTAGTCATCAAATTGTGCTAGGACTAAGACCCGACACTAAAACTAGGAAGAAATTGGTTAAAGAAAAAAAAAAAAGTATAAAATAAAATACTTTGCTACATGGTAAACAGTGAACTTCTGGAATTTGTTGATTCGAGAGACGGTGGAGTCAGAGAATATCAGCAGGGTTGAGATGGGATTAGACAAATTCATAGTCAAAAGGTGCATGGACAGACATCAAAGGGGTTCTCATATCCTCTCTAAGATCCGTGGCCCAGTGTTGTGGATGCTGAGGAGAGAGAAGGGATCACAGTGAGGACATGAGCCACTAAGCTCATGTTTGCTCACTGAACAGCATCTCGTAGTGCCACTGTCCCAGGCAGCACAGAACACTGCTCTGACCCCAAAAGGCATCTCTTGTGTCCCCACCAGTGGGGCTGGGCCCAGGTTCTGTGTGTGAATTTGAAGGCGATATGGGGCTCTTTACTGGGCAGAACGAGATCTGCTGTTAACAGCTGTTTGTTCAGATTGGTCAACCTGAGGCAAGACCAGGGCTCATGACAAGGTAGAACACACCAGCCTAGTGCCCTGGCTCATTCAGATGAGCTGCCATGTGGTTATTTTCTGGCAGATCATGCCTCAACTCTTCCTCTCAGGAAAAAATAGCCTGGAGGGAGCCTGAGCAAGTAAGACATTTGGTATTTTTTTACAAATTGGAAGGTGAAGTGAAGGCTACAGAGAAACTTAGCTTTTAATTATCTGTTTACACAAGGGAAGACCATAAATGGCTTCATCTTCAGTGAGATCTAACCAGGAGATACTGAACTTCATGGTTCCCCATTCAATAAGGCCCTACCTGGAGACACCCAGCTTCAGTGTAGATTGCACGTATTGTCTCAGAGAAGAAAAGCTTAAAAAAAAAAAAAATCTTTGCCTTAATACTTGTTTCACTGTCTTCTGTGCTCCTTACAAGAGCTTAACTCAGGCCCTTTTTTAGTAGGCAGTGAGCTCTGCAGACTCTGGCCCTGAGCTACACATGTAGAACAAAAGATATCTCTTTCTTTCAGTGTGGCAGGTGGGAGGGTTGGGAGGACCATCTGCTCTGCTTTTCCCCGGGGGTAGTGTGTGGCTGCAGTATTTACAGCAGAAGATGAATGCTCAGGAAGCCACAGTCAGGCTCCTCTGCCCAACCACTGCTGTCAGCGCTGTGCCTCGGGTCATCCTGGAGCCTGCTGAGATATAAACACAAAGCAGTTCCCAAAACTGAACAAGGATTTTGGCACTGTGGCAGAACACAGGTCATTTTCTTCCTTCTCTTGTATCTTCTTGTGTCGAGCACCTCTGGTGAAACAGTCTTTTTACTCAAGAAGAAATAATGTGGGTTTAGGGGGAAAAGAAAGTTAAGAAAAAAAGATTTTGAGTGTTTAGTCCCTTCAGAACACACCTCTGAGGTGCTGAGCTGCTTCCATCCCTTCTCTCCCTTGGCATGCATGCTCTCTGTCATGTACCAGTCTTCCTGGCTTGGAGAGGGACAAAAAGTTTGGAGAAAAGCAAAGGACTGAAGTAGGCTCTTGGATCATGGGTACACCCCATCATTGCTCCTTCCCAGATCCATCACCAGAAGCCATCTATGGAAATAGAGGAGGAGGCTTTCCACTTCACCCACTGAGTGAGATTTTCTTCAAGTCTAAGGTGCCATGTAGAGATTAATTTTAGGATGTGATCCAAGTGGTCAGGCTGTAGGGGTAGGGTTCAGTGCCCTAAAGACAGAAATAAACATGGATACTACAGTGAGAGCTCACAGTCACCTCTGTTTGTAAGTCTGAATGCAGGTTTTGGGGTGAACCCTGCCCTTGGTCAAGCCATCGTGTTCAGTGAGGGACATTCCCTCTTTGGGCTGGTTCAGGTGCACATCCCTTTTCACATGCCTGTGAAAAGCTCACTGTGTCCCTCACTGATGACCTTTCTCAACCCCACCAGGGTTTTATCCAAGCCAAGGGCTACCCTTCATCCACCAACGTGGAAGTGATCAATGACGGGGCAGAGTCAGCCATGTTCAAACAGCTCTTCCAGAGGTGGACGGAAAAGAACGAAACACAGGGTCTGGGAAAAGTCTACACTACTGGAAAAATTGGTGAGCACGTTGGTCCTGCATTTGTCTTTCCTACCCTGAGGGGACATGGTTCACACCGAGTGTCTCCTGCCTTCAGTATCTTGAAAATCTGGTGCACGTCCTTCTTGTGCCTTGTGCCTTCCATCTTCTGCAGTGGATGCAAAGGATTCATCGACTGACATTCAGAACTGCTGAGGCTCCTTATGTGAACCAACCTGCCACTTATTCCAAATGTAAATGTTGGCAGACAGTCACTCCCCCCTGAAAAATCGTGTGCAAAATTTCACGCTTGCAGGACTTACCCCATTTTCGTTGTGAAGGGCTAATGCTGACCCCGATGAGGAGCTGCTGAACAGCATTCTGATTTCATTTACACTGGCATCCATCCAAGACCCTCCTGACGTCAGTGGATCGATGCTGTATTTACACCGGGCGTAAACAGTGTATTTATCACACTGCTGAAGTGAATATTACAATGCATTAACCCCAGAGAGCAAACAATACCAAAGAGAAGGAACTTGTTGATGAGTGATGGGAAGATGACAGAGATGCTGAACGTCTCCATCAATAACAACCTGAGAGCCACAAATCTCTCTCCCTTGCAAGTTCTCTCTTTTCTCTCCACCTCTATTTTTCTCTGTGCTGTCCATAAATACTCTCTCTTTATTATGAGCTGGAGAAATGTAGGCATTTTATTTCTGGAACCAACATTTTGAAAGGAGGAAAATACAGATTTGGAGAATAATTTTCCATTTTCAGTCAGGAGACAACTAATATTTTTTAGCAGCCAGTCATCACTGGAACACACTATATGGCCAGTTCCATCCTGTAACAGGCCAGCACTGAGGTGTGTGAGCTCTTGCATATTCAAAAATCAGCACTGTTTTTTACCAGTGGCTTCTTGCGACCCTGGACCGTTTCTCTCTTGCATGTATAGCAACTGTGTGTGAGGGTGATGTGGAGGGTTTGTCTGTTATTGTGCATTCACTGGGTTCTTGTTTTTGTTCTGCTGGTGCACACAGCCAAGGTGGAGCAGGTGAAGTTTGACACCACTCAGCTCCACGCCAGGCCAGAGCTGGCTGCTGAGCAGAGGATGGTCGATGATGCCTCCGGGGAGATCGAGGTGAGAGAGCTGCTTTTTGTGGACAGAGGGTGCAATGATCAGTGTGTTCTCAAGCATCACTTGGCCTAGAAAAGGGGAAACTAAGGAGAGACCTCATGGCAGTCTACAACTTCTTCACAAGGGGGAGGGGAAGGGCAGGCACTGATCTCTTCTCTCTGGTGACCAGTGGCAGGACCTGAGGGAATGGCCTGAAGCTTCAGGGGTCTGTTAGAATCAGGGCTGTGCTCTGTCTCCACCTTGACTCCGCTGCTGCTCACCAAGATGTTTCTTTCGCCAGGTGTGGAGGATTGAGGACTTGCAGATGCAGCCAGTGAACCCCAAGACGTACGGGCAGTTCTACGGGGGCGATTGCTACCTGGTCCTGTACACCTACCTGAGATCAGGCAGGCCCCACTACGTCCTCTACATGTGGCAGGTGGGTCAAACCAGAGCAGAAGGGACTGTCCTGTGTCTGCTGTAGAAGCCTAAAGCTGAAGGAAGGAAACAGCTGCACAGAAAAATCCCAACCCACGCATCCAGGAGAACTGAGATACCCTTTGCTTATCAGTTGTCCATTTCAAACATCCCAAGCTGTGCTTTGTAGGCAGCGTGGACACTGATCCCACACTGGCATCGGGCTGAGAGCCAGCAAAGTCAGAGTGAAGGATTGTGGGGCTTAAAATGCTGAGGTCAAACTCTGGAGTCCAACTGTCCCTCAAAGCCTCAGTTCCTGGAGTTTTGTGGGTGTATGAACATCTTTGCCTTCATTTTTTAAGTATTATTTCCCTCCCCTGACATGTAGAAAGAAACTTGAAAAATAGGATGCTAAAGTCTGCAAAGCCAGAATGCAGGGGAAAATTTAAATACTTGGAAGTTTTAACTCCGACATTCCAACGCTTGGAACTGGCAAGATGTTCTGTTGTGTCGCCTCTAATCCCACGTGTCACCTCTCTGCTCCCCAGGGCCGCCACGCCTCCGTGGATGAAATCACTGCCTGTGCCCTCAATGCCATCGAGCTGGACAAGAAATACGGGGACGAGGCCGTGCAGGTGCGGGTGACGATGGGCAAGGAGCCCAGGCACTTCCTGGCCATCTTCAAGGGCAGGCTGGTCATCTACGAGGTAACGTGGCCCTGTGAGCGTGGGCAAGGGAAGCACCAGTGATGGCTTGGCAGCTCCAGTGGAAATGATCCAGAAAAAAAAAATGGGCTGATACTCAGGAAAGGAGCTTGCCAGGTGTGCACAGGCTGGCAGATGGAATGGTGGAACATTCCTGGTACTTCCCGAGTGGTGTGAGCACCGTTTGTGTAAACACAGTCCTGGACTGACCCAGACTCCATGTCCACCCCTGAGCTCCAGCACTGATGTGTGTTGTTCTTTCCAACTCTATCCCAAAATAATCTGCAGAGTTAGAATAAGGCAATCATCCTGTGACTTATGGATAGTGCCATCCAGAGGGGGTCCTCCAAAATATCCTACAGTCATGATTTGACAATTCAAGTTGTCCCTCCCTGAATTATATCACCTTAACTACTAATCCACTTCACTTGCTGCTGTGGCTGCTGTCATCTGTGGTGGAGACATTGCAAATGTCTGTGGAAGAGAGGGATTATCTCAGCTCCCAGTGCTGGTCCCACCATGCAGCTTCCACGGTGGGTGCTGAGCTAAGCTGAGCACAGCTGGAAATCAGGGTCCGGCTGCCTTGCCCACTTTGTGTGGCAAATACTTTACAAACATTAAGATCTACTCACACTGAGTTTTAACATCTTGATGGGAGCTGATCAAGCCTCCATAATCAGGGATAAATGTGGAAGTTTTGCCACGTGGGTTTCATTCTGACCCGGGATCAAGAAGGTGTTTGGATTTCCTCACCTGCTCAGTGCATGGTCCATCACTGCAGCAGTGGGGAAGGGCCGTGAGCACAAAAGCCTTCATCAAATCAGTGGCACCCCGGATCTGTGTGTGCCATCCTCACTTCCAAGTGCCATCCTTCCCTCTGTTCCCCTGCAGGGTGGCACCAGCCGGGCTCAGAAAAGCGCTCCCGAGCCAGCGATCCGCCTCTTCCAGGTGAGGGGCACGGATGAGGTGAACACAAAGGCCACGGAGGTGCCAGCCAGAGCCTCCTCCCTCAACTCCAACGATGTCTTCCTGCTGACCACCAGCCAAGTCTGCTACCTGTGGTGTGGGAAGGTGAGGCTGCAGGAAGGGGAGATGGCTGAAGGAAGTCCGAATATGCTGATGTGGGGCTTGAGTCTCCTCCCTCCACTGAGCTGTGGAGGTGAACACTTGGGCAGGTGGCCAAGGATTGGGGAAATGGCCTCAAGTTGTGTCAGGGAAGGTTTAGATTAGATATCGCGAGAAACTTCTTCACAAAAGGGGTTGGCAGGGAAGTGTCAGAGTTCCCATCCCTGGAAGTATTCCAAAAAATATATGGATGTGGCATGTAAGGACATGGTTTAGTGGTGAACACGGTGGTTTTGGGTTGATGGTTGGACTTGATGACCTTGCAGGTCTTTTCCAACCTTAGTGATTCTGTGATTCTGTGAGAAAGGTGCACCCAGGAGGCTCCAGAGGCTCTGATCTGTGGAGGATCAGCAGTAACACAGCCTTCTCTACAAAAACAACCTATGTTGCCGTTCACCTCACCTCCTATTAGATGTTCATACAGCTTTCAGATGAATAAATCACCCCAGATTTTCCAACTGTAAGAAAAAAGCTGGGATGTTCATTTATCCTGTTCCAGTCACGTGTTTCAGGATGAGATGCTGGATCAAACTGAAGCAGAAGGGTTGCCCAGAGAAGCTGTGGATGCCCCATCCCTAGAAGTGTTCAAGGCCAGGTTGGATGGGGATATGAGCAACCTGGTCTAGTGAAAGGTGTCCCTGCCCGTGCCAGGGGGTAGGAACAAGATAATCTTTAAGGTACTTTCCAGCACAAACTCTTTGGGCATTTGCATCATGAATGTCCCTTCGAGGACTAGAAATGGATTCTGAGTGACCAGCTCAGAAGCTTTCAAGCAGGTCTAAAACTCTCCAGAGGACCAAGCCAGCTTTTCCCCCACAGGTAAATTTTTCCAGCCTGACCCTAATCCCACCTCAATCTTACATTCTGCACGCAGGGATGCAGCGGAGATGAGCGGGAGATGGCAAAGATGGTAGCTGACATCGTCTCTAGACGGGACAAGCACACCATTTTGGAAGGACAAGAGCCAGCAGAGTTCTGGGAAGCTCTGGGAGGCAAAGCACCTTATGCCAGTGAAAAGAGGTAATAGTGACCTGCTTGTTCCTCTGGGCCTGGCCAAGGAACATTAGGCAAGGGATCAAAACTTGGCAGGAAAGTGAGTGCTTTGATACTGTGTCCTCACTAAAGGGAGCACAAGGTCAGAATATCACCAAAAGCTTGGTCAGAAACCACACTGAGATGACTCCTCTCTAGATTTTGGGTCAGGCCTTCTGTGTAGTAGGAGATCCAAACCCTGCAGACAAGGGTGTGCTACATCCTCCTTTTCCCACAGTAAACCCACCCCATATCTCATCATAAGGGCTACAGGAACAACATTCTCCATTTCCAGCCATCATTAGCTTTATGGGCAGCCCCAGAGGGTTCATGAAACTAAAACCTGCCACTGAACAACCTGGATTTCTCCAACCTTTTGGGCAGGTGATGGGTTCCTTTGCAACCAGGTGATCTGATGAGGGTTTCACCTGACATCAGGTTCCTCTCCACAACGAGGGAAGGGCTCTGCTTTTGCCTGCTTTGGGTGGAGGAACAGTTACCTTTAAAAATCATTAAACTGGTCCAAGAATCCCCTTGAGACCCGACTTTCAGGACCTCAGATGACTGTTGCCATGTTCCACCCCTTCCTGCAAGGCCATGGCAAGTAGCACCAGGGCCCTGCAGGAGGCCACGAGGGAAAAACTTCCATCTCTCTTGCTTCTTCCCCTGCCATGCATGAGGAAGGTTCCAAGAGCAGGTCATGCACTACCAGCCTCGCCTCTTCGAGTGCTCCAACCAGACGGGCCGGTTCATCATGACGGAGGTGGTGGGCTTCTGCCAGGAGGACCTGGATGAGGATGATGTCATGCTGCTGGACACGTGGGAAGAGGTCAGCGCAGGTGGTCCCCCTCACCTTCTCCCTCCCCAGATGTATTTCCAAACAGCTGATGGCTTTAACTGGCTTGAATCCATCCCCTCAGTGTGAAGCCAAGGGCGGTAACGCCTTCTGTCCCATCTCCAAACCCTTCGTGGTGGTTGGATGCACTCCCAGTCCTTCTCACCCAGGGACAGCAGAGGTGAGGGAGGCAGCATTGCCAGACCTCTTTCAGAAAGCTGAAAACTGAGTCACCTGGTCCGTGCCTTCCTCCAAGGTGAGAAGAGCTGGACCTGCTCTGGTCTTTTCCAGCTTATACGAGGAGGTGGCACCCAAAAACACTCCCCCTCACTTCCCAGCACCAGGGGTGATGGCTTGCTTTAGGCAATGGAAAACTGTCTCCAGGAGTTTGCTTTCTGAGGTGGATCCATGCAAGGACAGAGTTCAGCTCCCTTGAAACACACAAGAGCTCTGGCCTGAAATATTTATGCTTTATGCCAGTCTCACAAGGAAAATCTTTTCTTGGCTGGGAGTAAACCTGGGATCAGAGTGACAAGGGACTATTGGGAAAGCACGTTTCCAATCTTTCCTCCGCTGCCACTGGCAGGGGAGAGCAAACAGCCGTGTCTGCACAGGTCCCAAGGACTCACTGATCTCCAGCACCTTCTCTCCTTGCAGATTTTCCTTTGGGTGGGCAAAGCCTCCAACGAATACGAGAGGAACGAGGCCATTGCCTCGGCTAAGGAGTATCTCAAGACCCATCCGGCAGGGAGAGACTTGGCAACCCCGATAATCCTGGTGAAGCAGGGCTGTGAACCCCTCAACTTCACAGGGTGGTTCAACGCTTGGGACCCCTACAAATGGAGCGTAAGTGGCTGGAAAAGCCCTGTGGTGCACCTGCACACGGGCTCAGCAGTGCTTAAAGGGTGTTCTTCTCAGGGAATGTGTGGTACAGGGACTGAAACCTCACTAGGACATGTCCTGAGCTTCATAAAATCATGGAAAGGCTGGGGTTGGAAAGGACCTTAAATCTCATCTAGTTCCAAGCCCCCCACCATGGGCAAGAGACACGAGTTCATGGTGCCTGAGCGGCTTCACCAGCAAAAAGTACCTGTTTGGTGAAACTGGGGCTTTTTCAAATACAGGTGCTTGATTTCACAATATTCACATTTTTATTTAAAAAAAGAGATTGTGTTCCAATTTGTGTTTGTGATTTTGGCCAAAAAGAGGTCAGGGCTGTGAGTATTAAAATTAAGTTCAGAGTGAAGACAGAAGGCCCTCTCCTCCCATCATAAGGAAAATTGGGGGAAAAGTGTTCATTTTTCAAAATGCAGCCACAGAGTAGAATTTATGACCCAGCTTTAAGGGCAAACTGTGGTGAAATGAAAGATGTGAGCAGACAGGTCTCATGCTCAGGTTTGTGGAATGCCCATCAGAGCCCAGGAGCTCCTGAGCAAGGTCACCCTTGGTCCCCACACACCAGCCTTCCTCTCAAATCCGGATGTACAAACACCAGTTCTTTGCTACGCAGAAATGGCAACCTGCCCCAGGAGATGCCTGGGAATAAAAAAAATAAAGAGTCCTTTCTCTCCTCTTTCAAACACATGGGCTTCAAATAATTTTAGGAGCATAATTTGGAGCAGGGATTTGCTCATGTGGCCTGTGACTAAAGCCCCACCAGGACCCTGGTGGGTGAGAGGAAGGAGTGATGCACTGGGACGGCCTGGAGGCCCCACAGGACTTCACACTGCAGGAAAACTCTTACAGAGAGACTTTATTTCCTGCATCTGGGTTTGCATCTTCTTTCTTAGTGGTAGTAGAGAGCTCATCTTGACAGCTGGATCTGCACAGATAAGACAGCAACTCCCAGAGCAATGACCCTTAAAACAATGTTGATGCTTAGAACAAAGGTCAGAACTTGTGGGTTTGGTCTGTTGGTTTTTTGGTTGTTTTGTTTTTTTTTTTCTTTTTTTTTGCTGAGGAACTGCTGAAAAACAAGGATACAGCTCATAAAATATGTGCCTCTAAAAATATCCCCTGTAGGCAGCTTCAGCAACTACAGACAAGTCATCCAAACTGTTGACATCCCAGAAACATCTGGTGTGTGTTCGTTGCTCAGTTTTGGGTCTAAATCTGTTTTCTCTGCAGTCCATGTGTTTATGTTGTTTGTTCTTGTTGGGAAACTTTGTTGGATGATTCTGTTAAGAACTGACATCTCCTGGCTGCTTAGGAAAACACAGTCATGAGCTTTGCCAATATATCCAGTATATTCCTTTTATTTTGTTTTTTCAATAAACAATAGGTAGCTTGTAATACATGGCACCTAATTATAAAAAGTCAGATATTGAGGCTTTGAAAAATCTGTTGATTTAGATAAATGATTTAAGGAGAGGGAAAAAAAGCAATAATATTTGATCCCTAATTTTCATGCGTCACAAGATTCATTCAAAATGTAAGATTTAAATCCAGCAGTAAATATGATTTCTCTTCATTTGCCCTCTGCTCTCTAAATCCTTTTAAATTTCCTGTTTTCACCTGTTACTGTACAGCTGCAAAAGCTGAAGTCCATTTGTTTCTTTGTTTTCAAGGGAAGGGCTCAGGTTCTGACACAGTCTCCTGATTCCAGGGGCTGAGGTTTGCAAGGGGCACCAGCTGCCACCTCAGTGAGCACCTCTGGACTTTAAAATTCATCATCTCCTGACCCCTTTAGAGACCAGGAGGGTGGGCTAAAGGCAGCCCAAGCTTCTTACAACTCTCCTTCCCTTTAGGATGGCAAGTCCTATGAGGAGATGAAGAACAGCCTGGGAGACGTGTCGGCTCTATCCGAGATCAAAGTGGTGAGTTGTATTGAGGGACACCTGGGTTCGGGCACCACCACATCCCCCAGCCTGTTCTCATGAAGGAGAGAAAATTGGGATCAGAGCAGGGGATGGGGACCTCAGGCTGTCAGGATCAGAGCTGTGAACCTCTGTGGGAAGGAGGTGGAGATGTGATAAATAAACCATAAACACACCCAGACCTCCTGGGCCTTTTCCAGTCCTGTCCAGAGGCATCTGTGAGCAGAACATTGCCCAGCTGCTTTAATGCAGAACAAATACAAGTGTGTTCAGCCCTAAGAGTGGTCAGCGAAGTGTTGTGTGAGTAGTTGGCAGTGGTGGAGCCCCTGAGACCCCAGGTAAGGGTCCCCTGGTCAAGAAGGGCATGGCCCATTGGGTTATCCTCCAAAGCACAGAGGAAAGGAGATCCCAGGAATCCCAAATGCGACTGTCACACGGGTCAGTTCTGCCCTGGGCAGGGTCAGGATGAAGGCTGGAAGGATGTGGCAGGTTTGGATGAGGAGAGATGGCCCATCAGGGAGGGGTATGCAGGCAATTTTGAGGTTTTAGGCATGGTAGATGTCTAATCTCAGCTTCTGTCCTCCCACATGTACCTTCCCCTGATGTTATCTTGAGAAGAATGAGACTGCTGTAAGTACCCTCAGCTATTTCTAAGAGCTCTCAGTAGTGTGTGCTTTTAGCAGCCCTAACATCAAGGTGTAGCATTTATGGAGGTGCTGGACTAATGCTTTAGTTGGGCCTTTCCCCTCGCTGCTTTGGAGCTACAGATAGTCTTGCCAGAAATAGTCCCCCCACAACCCCAACAGAAACATCCTGGGATGATCCCCAACTTTCTCTGCCAGAGCATTTTGTCTTGACATTTTGTCTTTTCCTCCGTTTGGCAGGACCTTAACAACATCAGCCTGAACAAGAGGACCCTCAGCGTGACCAGCTTGGCCGGTTCGAGCAACCCAAATGCTTCCTCGGAGTATAAATCCCACCTCAACCACAGGGACAGCAACAGCTACAGCAACAGCAGCAACTACAGCAGCAACAGCAGCCCTTCCCCCATGCCCAATGGTGAAGGGGTTTACTCCCGAGAGGTGCTGATGAACAGGACGGTGGATGAACTTCCAGAGGGCGTGGATCCCACCAGAAAAGAGGTGACAGCACTGCTGGTTTGATGCCTTCGTAGCTTAACCTGGAGTTTACTCACTGGATAAGTGTAGCAGCACTTCAGGATGATAAATCCTGCTTCAGACTCAAGGAGGGACTGGCTGGACACACAGGTCTCGTCAAAAGGAGGAGCCTCACGTGAGAGGAAATTCGTAGAACCACAGAGTGGCCTGGGTTGGAAGGGACCTTAAAGATCCCCGAGTTCCAACCTCCCTGCCGTGGACAGGGACACCTTGTGGTGGTTTTACCCTAAATGAAGTATAGTTCTATTTTTTTATGGCCAAAACATGAATTTTAAATAGCAATTTTTAAAAAAAATATATATAAAATGTTTTCTTCCGGTAGGGTTGTTTTTGCTCTGTCCTTGGAGGAATCCAAAGTAGAATTCCTGTGGGACAAGGTGACACAGCTGAGAACGAAGCCAGGATTTGCATTTTGCTGGGGCTGCAGGAGAATGTTTTCATTTGAAGCTCCTTCCAGAAGGGATATTTTTCCTCTCTTTTTTTTCTGATTTAAATTTTATTTTTCTTTATTTTTATTATTTTTTTTTTTATTTTGTCAGAAACCTTGCATCTCAGCAATTTGCAATTTGAGGACAAATGACACATCTCAGATTTCCAATCAGCCCAAGGATTTTGGCAATGTCTGTAGCTGGGTCCAAGCAAGCTGATGGGAGAGACACAGGGTTGATTCCCTCTCCTCTCTGCAACCCATGTTTGACTCGTGTCTTGCCCAAGAGATCTGGCAAAGGCCAACACTCACAGCCAAGAGACACAATCTATGGCTGGGCTGTGCATGAGCTCTTTCTTCTACCCAAAATGCTGGGAAAAAACTCGACCTCCACTTCCCACAGTGTCTTTTCTGGTATTCCTGATGACCCTGCTATCTGCAACCCATCCAGCAATGGGAGTGAATGTTTCCAGTGGAATATTTGGGGGAGGGAACTGAGCAAGGGGGAGATGCTTTCACTGTGAATCACTTGCTAAGGAACCACCCAAAACTTTGGCCAGCAGAACTTCTCTGATGGACTGTAAATTGTCCTGGCCACAGAATGATTAGCAGGGACTGAATTTCAGCCACAGGGCGCTAAATCCTCAAAACCAGAGGGGTCCCTTTGGGCTGATGGGCTTTCATTGCCTTGGTGCTTTGGAAAGTGGGATGAGGAGCAGTTGCTGGGACTTTTCATTTCCCAGCACAAGGACAGGAGCTGTTGGCCTGGAGTCAGAGGTCAGCACTGGCATGGTGAGGAAGGAATGAAGTCTGTGGAGGTTGTCTCAGCCTCTACAGAGGCCAAAGCTGACCTCTCCTTGCTCTCTCCTCCCGCTGCAGTTCTATCTCTCCGATGCCGATTTCCACGACATCTTTGGGAAGTCCAAGGAGGAGTTCTACCAGATGCCCAAATGGAAGCAGCAGAACGAGAAGAAACAGTGTGGACTCTTCTGAGACCGCAGGGGCCATCCAGCATCCAGTGACTCTGCGACCAACCCTCGCCCTCTTAGGAGCTGCAGGGAAAAAGTGCAGGCATTTGCTCAACGAACCCAACCCAACATCCCAAGCAGGCCCAGCTCCAACGCAGTTATTCCAGCAGCCACTGTTCAGGGGATGGCTCCTTTCTGCAACCCCAGAATGCCAGGAGGCAAAACCTTACGCAGGAACAACTTGGCAGGAGATGTTTCTGCCTCTTCCCGACACTTTATTGCTGATAGCCACGAAGACAAGTGTGTGCCACACAACCCTATTGTAGCCTCTTCTTTCGTCTCCCTTTTGCAAATTGTAGGAGTTTAAAATTAGGCAAGACAAAGGCCATTTGCAGCTGCTGTGAAAATGCTGGGTGGGGAAAGGAGGGGGAAGCCCTAAGAGGATAGAGGGGGAGCCTTGAGGCTGGGCAAAACATAGTGGAGTAGCCAGATGTCCAATGGAGTAGTCCATGGAGTGACACCAGACAGTTCTTCCCTTCTCACCTTGTAGAAAAACTACTCCCCAAAGAACAGCAGGAATCAGTTTTAGACTAACAAGCATAGATACGCCAGGGCAGGTAAAACACATGGTTTGGGAAAAAAAGCACTTATTACAAATATATTTATTAGCTGATCTATTTCAAGGGCTAGACACAAATGTTGATTTTGTCTGCCATGCAAGACTCTGTCTACTTTTTTTCTCATTCAGACAGCATCTGCAATCTCACCTGGCCTCCCTCAGCACAACCAGGCAAATGTGAGAGTCCACCTGCCCACAGAGCAGAGGCTTGAGGAATCCAGAAGGGTTTTGGGTATGTCCTGAGGCAGAGCACGTCCTGCTGAAGTTTTTATCAGGGCTGCATCCCTGTGATGCCCGTGGGGCTGAGGGGTGCCTGTTCCACACTGTGGGCTTTGACTAGGGAGGGAAGCAGGAAATATGAGAGTGATCAGTGATTAAGGGGTACAGCTGTAAGCTAGAGGAAGAAACACCTGCTTAAAAGCTCGGGCGACGTGGTTTTTGCAGCTTTACTCCATTTCCAGCCTGACCAGTGATTCCAAATAAACATACAGCAGCAGCACTGTAAGTGTCCTTGATCAGCATGGTGGGGTAGGATGGCAGTAGATAAAAGCTCTGCAGGGCCACAGATCCTTCAAACACCTGGTCATCAATGGAATTTTGGATTTTTTTGAAAAGCAAGGAACTGAGGAGGTGGGGCCCCCGTTCTGTTCCCAGACACCAGAGCCAGGACAGTTTGTCTCCCCACGCCTGTGCCTGCTCCTGAAGCCTCCCACTGCCCATAAGCAGCAGTGCTTGGCTGTGCAGCAGTTGGCCTGACTGCCCATCCCTGCTGTGGGGATGGAGCTGAGGAGCTGCAGGCTCCTCACTGGGGAGTAGCAAAGGGCTCTGACTCAAAACCCAGGACCATTGCACTGAAGTGTCACCATCTGGTTGGGCTGGAGCAGGGACCTCCACGCGGTGGGGTCTTCTGGACAGGTCTCTCTGTATTTAAGAGTTGGCAGTTACTTCATATAAGCCCCAACCCCATCATCACAGCTGGGTTCCTGCCACCCCTTCTGCCCATTTCTGCTTGAGGGTTCATCCCCAAACCCACTGAAACTGCCTGTGCAGAGTAAGTTAAGCACCAAGCAGACACACAAATCAGCCAAATTACCTGTGTGATTGCTCCTGTTGTGCTCACATGAGGTGCAATCAGTGCACATTATCCATGTTTCAGCCTCCACTGCCTCTGCTGGAAGCAGCAATATTTGCCTCACCCCGCTGTGGCATGCTCCTGCCAGCTCCTAAATTAAGGAATTGCGTGTGCTCCTCAGTAAGATGCAGGAATGCCACCTACCAGCCCTGACTGTGGGCCTAATGAGCTCCTCACAGTCAAATGAAAAGTAGCCAAAATATAGTCAGATTAGGGAGATTAGGCCAGTGGGTTACAAATTGCTTTAATTCCTGCTGCCACGATTCTCACCAACATGACCTGGAGCTTTCCTGACAGCAGTAGGAAACCTGCATGGGATTTTACAGACCACAGATCCATCTGACACTTGGGCCTGATGGAAACTGCTGCTGCTCTCCTCTTCTCATGACAGAGTGGTTTTTATTCTCTGCCTCTGCTTTCTAAAGGAAAGATCCTCACCCACATCCTCCTTTTCATGCCGTTTGCTGCTTTTGCTGTGGTGTCTGGTGGGCCATGACCTGTTTCTGCTGTTCTTTTACTCAAAACTCTTCCTTACAGTGGGGCTCCAACACTTCCTAATCTGCTCAGAGATGAGGTCCCTTGATAATGGTATGGACCACATCCCTCACTTTTGGGAAGGAGGAGAATTGTCCGTCATGCTCTGCTCCATCCCATCTCCATCTCAGCCACGTTCCCACATGGTTCCAGTAGTTTTTCCCCAGCTGTTCCTACCTGATGAGGGATGTTTTCTCTTCCCATGGATCTTGCCTGACTTTAATTTATAAAGTGTGCAATAGGCAGAGAAAAAAACATCCTCTCTGTAATCCATCAAAGCCCACCCTGGCCTTGGATGGTGTGGTCTGCCCCCACACCTCTCCCAACACCCTGTCCTCCACTTTTTAACTCAATAATCCAACTGAAGTCTAATCCTGCAACCCCAAAAATGCAAATAATGTGTTTGCAGCCAACCCAGTGGGACGATATGACTTCATAGATTAACAATCACAGAACGGTTTGGGTTGGGAGGTGCCTTAAAGATCACCCAGTCCCAACCCCCCTGCCATGGGCAGGGACACCTTCCACTAGACCAGTTTGCTCCAAGCCCCGTCCACCCTGGCTTTGAACATTTCCAGGGATGGGGCATCCACAGCTTCTCTGGGAAACCAGTTCAAGTCCCTCACCATCCTCACAGGGAAGAATTTCTTTTAACTTGCCCCACCAGAGCTGGTGCTGACAGAAGGGAGGGGCAGGAACATTTCTGATCACACCTGCTGTCCCACTGCATGATGCAAGCTCCCTGCATGGTTCTGGGCAGTCCTGGGTGTCCTCTCTACATGGTTTTTATCCCACTGCTCCTTAAAACAAAGTGCTGAGAGCAGGGACTGATCACCGGCTGTCCCTGGGTGGGAGTCAAGGATGCTTCAGCCCTGGCCTTCAAATGTGTCTCCAACAGCATGCCCCCACCCCAGAGGTGAGTTGGGAGAGCCCATGTCACTGCAGGACACCCTGCTCTGCCTCACTGGCCTCTCCACTCCTGGACTCTTCCACCCCACGGGTCGTTAACGCAATACGAGCCTTTGAGGTGTGGATATAATTCACATTTAATTTGGCAACAGTTTACAACATCTCACAATATTGTAGTGAAGAGGAAAAATCAATGTGTCCAGCAATGATTACCGAAGCATAACAAACTCCACAGAGGAGTAAAAGAAACCCAGCTTCACAGCAGGCCCAGGGATCACTAAATCCAGGCTATTTTGGACTCAAAAACAAGTTGACTGGAGCATGTTTAAAAAGGCATCAGCATCTTTGGTATCAGCCTGTCCTCTCCACCAGCAGGGTTTGAAAACCCCAGAAAGTCTGGTAACTTAAAAAATTAGGCAGGTCTATCTCCAAGTTCATGCGTGTTGCGTTCAAGTAGGACAAAGAGGCAAATAGTGACAACTAATTGGACTCTTCCAGATTTTTTTTCAACTTTTAATAGTCTAACTGATTGTTAGTTGTAACATAGTTGGCGTTTCAAAATATATATTATTTCATATCAACAATATTCCCTTAACTCTGTAGTTCTACTGGAAGGAAAAAGAAGAAATAAAAAATAGCTCGTTGCCATAAATACTGAGCTGCTGTTCAAAACACTCCTGGGTGTCTGTGCTGGGTTACCTCTACAGTGCAACTGGGACCGGCTAACATTTACAGCATCCGCTGCCACTTCCTCTGTGTTTAAAAAACTGACATTTTTCTACAAAAACACCAAGTCTTACCGCATTTAAAAAAAAAAAAAAACCTACTGTCAGGCGAGCGCGTTTCTACTTGTCACCGGCAAAAGGCGTTCTCTGAGGTCCCTTCTGAGTGGGTTTCACTTTGGGTTAGAGGGAAATTGTGCCACTCAGCAGCTCCTTTCTCCTTCCCGGGGTGAGAGCCGGGCTTTGAAGGCGAAGCGGCCTGGCTGGGAGCCAGGCACGCAGGCTGGGCTAGTGTTCATGTATTTTTCATTACAGCACAAAAGGAAAGCCGAGTTACATAACACGGGCCTTTGTAGTGCAGCTTTCTTTTTTTAATCTGTAACAGGGGAAGGGGTGGGTGGGTGGGGAATCGTGTCCCCGTTTAAGACTCCGTGTGGTGAGAGATGGCTGACACCTGCAGCTGCAAGAAGTCACCTTGGCACCTGGCCAGGGATTGCAGGGCTGAGGTGGAGTTTTCTTCTTGCACAGATGTTGGGTGTTTTGTCCAGATGTCTGACTGAACCCAACCCAAGGGCTGTACTTCACTAAAAAAGGGAGTCTCTATTCTCTCGCTAAAAGCAACGTTTAAAAAAAAAAAAAAATCTAAATGGAGTGAACTAAAAACACAGTTGGATTGGTCGAACAGGTACAAAAAGGGTTCGTGTCAACAGCAGCATTGGGGTGTTTCCAGCACGCAGAAGGGAGAAGGTCAGTGGCTGTTTCACATCGGGGTCCGACGGAGCACCTTGTGCTGCTCCAGGGAAGGTGCTGGGGATTGACAGGGCCCTGACACTGGCAGAGTTCACACACTGAATTCCTTCCAGGTCTGTCACGAGGTTCACTGTGCCCTGAAGGAGCCGAGCTGCTAATCACAGTCCTGGATATTGATGTACACAAAGAGGGTGGAGGAGGAGTACGGGTCTCCGTTCTTGGTTAGAAGATGGATGTGGCGATAACCTGGAAGCAGAGGCACAGATGGAAAGCGGCCTTTAGTCCAGTTGGAAAAGTTTGTGCTAACATTTGCCAAGACCCTGCAAAAACATCTCCCTGTCTCAGAGTGTTTTGCTCCCAGCATCCCACAGAACAGGCAGGTCCAAGAGGCTTTGACATGGATAATGTATTGTACCCAAAGCCACTGGGGACAAGCGGGGGGGCCCTTCCCTAGAGACAGTGTTATCAGCTGCCCAAAAAAATCTGTTCTGACCTGAGGTGTGGTGGATCTGGAACGCTCAGGACACTGGAACTTCCCAAAGGGTTCACGGTTGTGAGGAACAGGGAGCAGGGCCTTACCTTGCTTCAGGCTCGTGAAGGGAAGGGTGTACTGCCCGATGAAGTCGTTCTTGGTCGACATGTCAAAGTCTTCCACCACAAACCGGACCAGGGCGAGTGCAGGGATCTCTATGTCAAACGTAAACTCTTCGTCCCATTTCGGGTTAAAGCCTGAACAACACAGACAAGGACATCAGAGATGCTGGCAGGTAAGGATGGCGGGCAGAGGTGTTGCAAATCAACGGAGACTTGAAAAGCCAACCTAATCTGACCCAGGCCAGGGGTCTTAGGAGGTGCCAAGAGCCTCATTCCCAGCTCCAATACTCAGTTGCTCCCTGGTATTAATAAATCCTTCAGCTCTGGCTGCTCGCTGCAGACCTCAGCACCATTGTCCCAGAAGGCAGTGAGGAGCAGGAGGGGGGGTACAAGGATGTCTTTGATTGCCCCTGGACCAGTTGCATATTTTTACAGCGTATTTTTACACGGGAGAGCAGAGAGGAGAACTCTGTGTTGCAACAGACTCCTGGGGCCTTGATCCTCTCCAGCTTCTCGAGATACACCCATCTAATCACCACTTCGTGCCTCAGTTTCCCTGTCTGCAAGAAAGGTTAATGAGGAGTGTCTGATTACAGAAACCATCATCAAGTCTGATAAGGCTTCATGTGGTCCAGACTCAAAGCAAACAAAACCAAGACCATCACATCAGATAAGAGGTGGAGAGCAAGCTCAGTGCTCTCTCTCCAGGTCACAGCAGGTGCAGTTCCAATAAACCACTCCCCAGAAGCAAACAGGGGCAGAGGACATCCTGCTGGAAAACCTGCTGCCACTGGCAGAGTCTGTGCAGAGCACAGACCAAGGACAGCAAAATGTCCCTGCTGGTCATGAAGGGTTTGGGGGGAATTCAGCAGGAGACAGGGATCTTTCAGCTGGCCCTGGAGGTGCTGAGATGGGCCTGGGGACTGTGCCATAGCACAGCATTGGTGTACTTTATTTGGACCTTTTGTATGATTAAATCAACAGGACTGTTCAGATAACACACATTTGCCCCTCACTCTTCATCCTTGGGGAAAAAAACCTGCTGCTAAACAAAGTGTTGCTCATCCCATGGGAGCAAAAATCACGAAAGCTGAGGGAGAGTCACTGGCCCTGGGACAGCAGATTTCACTCTAGTGGGATCTGTGGGGGATTCTCGACCCATCTCAGAGCCACAGTGAGATAGAGATGCTGAGCCAGCAGGTTCCTACAGCCTCTTGAGCTGCATGGCCTGTGCCCTGGTCATGCTGTGTCCTGATCTGCACCCACAGCCTCTGCTTCAGTCCCAGCAACACAGAATCGTGGAATCATTAAGGTTGGAAAAGACCCTTAAGACTATCGAGTCCAGCTGTAAAACATCAAACCAGGTGAGCTGCTGAAGCGTGGTCACACATCTGAAACCTCAGCCCACGAAATGCAACCCCCTCTCTGCAGCCGCCCCTTTCCAATGTGGGTATTTTCATTGTTTGACTCACTTTCCACTGGGCAACACTCCCTCCAGTGTCACTCCACCACCATTCCAGTACTGCTCCAGCCAGCCAAGGGCTGGCCACAGGACTTGGAGTGCTGAGCAGCCTTGAGGAAAAGGCCTGGCAGGTCTGAAATGTTCCCTACACAACTTTCACTTGTCAGACTATAAAAATTATTGTAGGTGATGGAAACGGTCGTGAGCTTTAGGAGCCAGGCCAGATTTACTCAAATAGGAAAGAGGAAAAGGGAAAAATTGTTAGCAGGGAGGAAGATCTGCATCAGCTTTCTAGCATTTGGTTCTTACTCCAGGCAGAAAATCAGAGTGTTTGTGCAGGAGGCCATAATTTTCAGACCTTCCCTGCACAGAGGGAAGTCACAGCCACATTTGACTGATGAGAAATGGTCCTCCATCTTTTGAGATATTCAAAATTCATCCAGGCAATATCCTGAGCAACTTGAGTAAACTTTGAGGATGGTCCTGCTTTAGGCAGGGGCTGGAACAGACATCTCCAAAGTCCCATGCAACCTCAGTCTTCCATGAGGTTGTGACATTGTCAGGATAAAATCAGCCCCACAAGAAGCCTTCTCTGGGAATATTGTGGTGGGAACCTCTGCAGCTCAGGTGAAACCCAACTGTGTGGATGTAAAGAGCTCTTCCAAAGTTCTAGCTCTGCAAATCTGGCAGCCAGCCTCAAACAACTCAGTGTGGTTGATGTTGTTTTACAGGGAATTTCTGTCTCCAAATGTGTTGGAGAGAGAAGAGAGGGGAAAGAACCCCTCACAGTCCGACAGCACCTCATGTATCTGCTTAGTGCGGGCTGGTCTGGTTACAGGGCAGCAGCCTTGGCAAGGAACACTCTGCCACATGACATGCAAGGGTTGCTGCCCCATGGGAGCACAGCCTGGAAGACAAACCCCTTACCATTGTTCTCAATGACTTTGGTCTGCTTCTTGTTGTTGTCCTGCTGGACACCGTGGATCTCTATCGTCACCTTAGGATCAACGATGGAGTTTTTGCTTTTGTTCACCTTGGGCAGCTGCTGGCCAGAGATGATCTGTGGAGGAACCAGAGAAAGAGGTTAGGACCTCACCAGGAGAGGGGGCTCCCTGGAAAATTCCCTCTCCTTCTCTGGGAGCACAGGATCTGCTGTGACAAGCCGGTGCTGCTCTTTCAGAGCCGGTGCTGCTTTTTCAGAGCCGGTGCTGTGACATCCTTCAGAGGAAGCTGTCATGTGCCAAAGCACCTAAGGAACACTGTTCCAGCCCAGCCAGCTGGCTGGGGGGACAGGCAGCTTTTCTAACTGTCCCCACAGTGATCAGATGACACTTGAGAACAGCAGAGGTGACTGTCGATTGCACGTCTGCCTGTGCGTCTCTGTAACGACAGTGAATATTGTCATTAACCTCTTCTACTGCCCAACATTAAACATGTGAGTGGCTCCCTGGAGGATCAAAGTCCGTGAGAGACCCCAGAGGTGGGAGATCAGTAGGGTTAGGACAACACTGCCCAGGTGGGACCAGAAGAAGGAGAAGGTACAACCTACACGCCCCCCCGAAGGTGGATGCTACTGAGACATTTCCCGACTTCTATTCTTACTTTAAGCAGGAGCTTCTTCTTTGTCCCCCATGTTCCTTCTGTGATGGATTTTGGATTGAATTTGGTTTGCTCATCCCGGAGGAATTCCGGCTTTAAGACATACCCAGAAAACCCATTGTCCTGGAATCGACCCTGGTAGACATCCATTTCTGTGCCTGCTGTCTGGAAATTCAGGGCAACTGCAACATAAATAAATAAATTCAGCGACTCTCAGACAAATCAATGGGAAGCTTTTCATACCAATTCTGTTCACATGAAATTGCACTTCATGGACATAAACATTGGATTTTTCATGCTTCAAAGAGCAGTGATAAACTCTCACCCTCACAGCCTGCCACCCCTGAGGACTTCTTGCATTCAGAGATGATAGAGAGGAGTCCTTACAGCCATTCTGCTTTTCACAGGATCAGAAAGTGTCCTAAATGGAATTTATGCCACCTAGCTGAGCAACTGCATCTTTTTAGATAAACCTACTCATTTCTATGCTGAAGGAGTTCTCTCCTGCAGTGAAGCCAGAAAATCCTTCTCAGATCATTTCTCTGGCTACTCAGCCTCATTATAAAACCTCCTTTCCAGCCCAGATCTGCCTATTTTCATTTGCCATCCCAAGGGGCAACCTCTGTTGGTTAGACCAGAGAGCTCCTCACTCTCTGAACTCCTCAGGCAGGAGTACAGCAGCTGTGATCAAATCACCTCTTTATTGTCTCCCGCCCAAAATAGATCAAGCCTCACTGGTGTCCTAACACCAGGCAGATTTCTTGTATTCTTCCCAATTTGTCGATATCTTTTTTTTAAAAGCATTGATGTCAAATCTGGAACAGTCTCTGTGAGCAGTCTCACTAACACCACACAGACCCCAGCAGCAGCTCCTCAGCGCTCTGGTGATTTCTCAAGAGAGCCAAGCATGTCATCACCATCCTGCCCTCTTACCACTGCACCGGGTTTCCTGGGTGAGAGCCACAACAGGATTCACTGAACAGGCACTGGGTCTGTTGTTTTCATCACATCTCTGAGTTACAAATACACTGTCAGAGGCCTCAGTCCCCTGGGAATAGATATGATGAACTGCTCTGACTACAGGGAACAGCTCAGGACATGGCTTGGCCCTTATGGTTATAGCCATAAGGGCTGAAGGGCTCAGTGGAGCTGAGTTTGGTTTACAGCTCTGCCAGAGATTTTCAGCACACTTTTCAGCAAGTGACTCCTCACTCCTGGCTCCCTCTTCCTTTGTGAAATGGCAGTGACTCTGCTGACAGTGAAACTGCAGGGATGTACACACTAATGTGCAGGAAAGACTCTCCTAATGGACTTGTGGTGAGCCAGAAAATGTCAATGGAAAGTCACTGAGCATTGGCTGAAAAGCTGATTTCTCCCAGTGACCACTGAGCCTCTGGCTGCAAAAGGCTTGAGATTGCACATCTACCTCAACTGAAGGCCCTCCACTGACACTTCATCTGTGACCTAGTCAGCCTGACTCCAGTCCAACCTCCCAGCTGCACCCACCAATCTGGCAGCCAACATTCCACAAGTCCACGGGGTTGTAGTTGGAAGAATCTGTCCTCCAGCCTGCAGGGTAGATCCGGCTCAGGTGCCTGATGTTGTGATGAATAAAATTGGTTCCTATAGAAAAAAAGAAAAAAAAAATAAAATGGCCTTTTCAGTGGTGGAAGCTATTTTTATCTCTTCTTGATGCTGCTGTGTATTCTCCTCCTCTGCCTAGCAAGTCTGGCTGAATGGGAATGGGAACTACCTGTACAAATGCCTTTCTTGGTAACAGCCTCCATGATATTAAGTTTTTTTACATGCATGACCGAAGAGATCACAACCCATGCCTTTCAGTACGCCTTTTTCTTGTGCCTAATCACCCCTAGCTGTCCCTTTTTGGGGGACTGGGACAGAGGATGGCCTTTTGTCAGGGCAGAACACACGTACCAGACTCCTGGGCCAGTTTCAGAGCTTTGCTCTCCGAGAACGACGACATCTCGTAGAAAGCCCGAGGATGGCTGGGGTCATCAAAGCCTTCAAAATGGACACTCTTGCAGTAGACAACTGTGTCTGACAGCTCCTTGGCCAGCTTCAAAGTGTCACTCTGAAAAACAGGGGTTTGCAGGGAGTTTCTGAAGCCAAAAGTAATAATTGTGTTTTCTCTAGGACCTTCTCCACCATCTTCACAGGGAGAGGATGAACACTCACTGCCAACACTCAGTGGTGTCCCTATGGAAAGAGAGGGTGGAAAAGGGTCCTCTCTCTGTTGGTGGGATACCCTCCCTGCTGCTCTCTGCATGATCACTTGTGTTTCAGCATCAGTGTCTGTGTCTCCAGGTGCTAAACTTTGTAACAGAGCCTTAGCAATGACTTTTCCACACTGTCCTGGTCCCAAGCATGCAAACCTAGAAATAAGGGGAAGACAAGGATGTTTTTGCCTCCACAGGGGCTTTCTTCCCCCTCAAATTAGAAAGTTCTCACAATGCTTTGACGCTTCCCACTCCACAGCCACATTCATTAGTGTAGAGAGCCACCAGCTCCCATCAGAGGAAAGAAAAGAAAGGGACAGACTTCAAAATCATGCACATTATTTTTCAGAGTTCAGAGAAAAAAGTATGACCCTTGAAGAGTGAGCAAATCAGCCAGGGGAAGCACAGACCAGACCAGATTCAGAGGCAGCTTTGCCATCAGGGGACACTGAATGCATCTGTGTCACCTCTGAAGCTGCTCCATAAGGGATAAGGCCTTCACAAGGACCTGCACTCTGGAAACTGAATGTCCTCACAGGAGGGAGCAAAACACTGCTGTAAAAGCCAGTGTTTTCTTCCCAGAAACAGTCATACAAATTGCTTTAGGAACTGGCCACCCCTTCCCCACAGATCCGTAGCTCTTCCCTCCCTCCCTCCCTCCTCCTGGTCAGAAACACCCAGACCATGAGGGTGCAGATGCATCCCAAAACGTGACTAGAAAGGCACCAAACAAAGTCACGATGGTCCCATGACAAACAGATCTCTGGAAATCAGGCAGACAGATTGAACATGTGCCCTTCCACTGCCTCTGTGAATGCTACATGGTCTGTACCAGCTGCAGGGGCCTCCAGCCTCATTTCAGAGGAAGAAGCCAACCTTCATGCTTGGCTGGCTCTGCAATCTCTGTTTGTGCCTGGGACAGAGATCATTAAGCTGAGCAAGCACCAGGATCCTCAGCTCCAGCAGCTTCAACAATTCACCCCTACAAATCCCCAGCTGAGCAGCTGAAACCACGCTGAGAACTGAGTCTTAGCTGGGAACATATTAAAGGTATATTTCAATGGTTTTTCCTTTGTTATTTCTTTAGGTACGGTACAAAATCCATCTAAAAAGTGGCTTCCCAGCATGAGTCATGGGACAGGCTAACAATATGGGATTTCCTGATGCAGGACTTCAGAGCCCTCTGCAGTAGGCAAAGATCCTGTTTAAAGCTCTTCTGTCTCTCCAGATCTGCCCCTTTCCAGCACTCTTACATCTCTTACTTACCTTCCCCTTCTGCTGCACTTCAGTCTTCACAGATTCATCCTCAATTTCAGCTGCTTCATCTTCATCAGAGACATCCTCAGCCTCCAGGTTGTTGTTCCCATTTGTGGGGTCCTCCTGCCTGCTCAGCTTCTTGCCTTTCACAAGGATCTTCCCTTTCAATTGCTGCGCGAGGAAAAGGGGACAAAATAGCTGGTGAGTAGAAAAGGTTCTAGTCCATCCTGAAGATGCCCCTCAGCTGCAACCAGGGCCTTTTAGAGCTGCATCAGTCAGTGGTTATTATCCATAGATACAGGTAAAAATAAGTCTGTTTTTTCACTGAGGCTCTGCCCAGCCTCTGAGACCTCAAGCTGTGAGTCTGAATACCCCAGAATGCCCACTCTGACCTAGAGCTGACCATCCCCTCAACTAGACAACTGAAACAGTTGTGCTGTTAAAGGCAATTAAAATATACTACTTTTTTTTTTTTCTCCAAGACTGAATGTGGCTCAGCAAACAGGGCCAAGCTACCCCCCAGTCTGCTGTGCATGGTTATGAATATAATGTGTGTTCACAAGCACAACTTGGGAAACTGTATGAGATCTGAGATCCAAGCAGGGACTGAAGCAGTTCAGCCCTCTGTTCCAGTAGATATTTTAATGGGGAGAGAGGTCCATTAAGTTCTGGAAGAAACCAACAGGTTATAGTTGCTCAAAGACCACCACACCACTGACAGATCTCTTGTGGGAGGAAGGCTGGAGCCTGGAGAGGGATGAATTCGAACTCAAATGAGGCAGCAGCAATGCTGGCAGCAGGGAGAAGCACTGAGGGCAATCTCTGAGTGAGCAGGTTATGCCTTAAAATCAGGAGCACCCTGAGACCTCGCAGCTTCCAGAGAACTCGGCAGGAGATTTGCTGCCACCTGGGTGTGTTTGGCACTCCTGGCTTTGGAGTGTGCTAGTTATTCCAGAAAAATTCAGCCTTGGAATTAGCCAGTACAACCCCTCAATCTGTTCAGCACATTCCCCTTCCCTCAGCAACACCCTGTGTTTGCCTTTTCCGCAACGGCAAAAGCAACAAACTCCACCAACACTCAAATGACAGGACTCTGGAAAACCAAGGACCTTTTATAAAGCAGCATAGGCGTTTTCAAAGGACACAATTTCCCCCTTTGCACCCTTTGTGGGTCACATCTTTACAGTAGAGACCAAACCAACTCCTCACCACCCAGTGAAGCCGTGGATGAAGCTTGGTTGGAGCAGAAATTTGACACTGGCACCTGAGGCAGCAGCCAAGAGCATTTTTATTCAGCTACCACAAATGTTCTGTTTGCACTGGGGCACTTTTCCTGTCACTCAAAAGCTACACTCAGAAGCAGATGGAAGGAATGTACCAGTTATTTGGAATAAAAGGTCCAAAGGAGCAGTCAGAGCATGGCAGTATTGTCTTTCCCATCCCCAGACCGTCCTCCCAGCCCTCATCCCTCTTCCAGGCAGAGCTGGGACCTGCTTCTTTACATCCAAGGCTGGGAGATGAGTCGGCTCATCTTCAGACTCTCACTTCAGTCTGCTGCTCCCATGACTCTTCCCACCCTCCTACCTCAACATCCAGCTCTACACTCTTCTTCCACAACAAAATCCAGTTCTGTGTGAGTTTTTAGGCTCTAGTCAACACTTGGAATGGACAATTCTGGAAGGATTGCACTGGGGACAGTAAGGAGGGTCTGAGAGCAGTCCCTCTCATCCTTTACAGACTGCAGATACCATCCTGATATTTCATATATATTATTTGCCTCTGCTTTCAAATATCCCATAAAAAAAAAACATTACCACCTTATCTCACAACTAGTAGAGAGAACTAGGGATAAGGTGTTTGGGGCAGACTGCTTGATTCTTAATTATCAGCAGGTAATTAAGCTTTTTAAGCTTCTGCCACTCAGGACAGCAAATGGGAGGTGTAACTTCTGGAACAGACTCATCCTACAAGGCTGAATACCATCAGAGCAAAGGCACAGGAACACAGCCTTCTCCATGTCTCCTGAACACACCCTGTGCCAGGACTGCTGTTATCCTATCTAGCCTGAGGTTATTCTGGGAAACTTTGGATATCCTGCAGATGCTCCCCATGGGCACAGGGACACTGGTCCCACGCCCATTGTATCCCCCTCTAGGCAGGTAATTTTCCACTGTGCCCACAGGGGAGAGCAGCCCAGGTGCCACCTAACTCAGAGGAGATGCATTTGCTTGCTGGTGCACAATGAGAGGTGAGATTCACCCCAAAACAGAGCATCTTCATTCCCATTTCCTGAGAAAGGTGTTATTTTACAGCAGCACTGCACTGAGTCCATCCTGCAGAAGCTGCCAGTCTTCCTTCATTATTCCTTCTTCCCCAATTAATATGGGTGCTATGAAGCAAAGGCCCAAATCTGAGTTTATCTTCTTTAATAAGGTTTTAAATAAGCTGATACACACAGACACAAACACACACATGCCCTTGCTTCATTTCTCTTGCTTCCCCTCCATCTGATATTAAGTATTTCTAGCCTGAGGCAAAAGACACTCAGCTCATCAGTTCAGCTCTGCTGAGCAGATCCCTTGTCTTAGGAGGAAGCATTAGCTGAAATACTCAATAAATATTCTCCAAGTAGACCATAAAGCTATTCCAACTGTGTCTGGCAAGCCCAAGGTTGAGTACAGCCTAAGAAAAGGCTACAAGGACACTGGATTCCACTGAGAACGTGCCGTGGAGCAGTTGCTTTAATAAATGCAACTCTTGCCCTTTTTCACATTCCCTCTAAATGGCATTGTCTTATTTCTCCACAGGTGGAGCTCCCCTGCTCTCCCACCTTTTCCACTGCAGGCTGAACAAGCTCAGCTCTGCAAGTGAAATGGTTCTGACACATGGCCTCGCTTCCTTTTGGGAGTCTGTGGATTGGCACATGGCAGCCAGGGCAGCACTGCTGATTTTATCAGCAGCAGCAGAGCTGTTATAATGAGCACAGGATTTTAAAAGATCCACGTGTTTATCCTACCTGAAAGTTTCCTACCCCCTAACAAGCAGCCTGAAAGCCACAGCAAGGTCTGAGTTCCAGTTTTCATCTCAGTGGGAATGGAGGATCTGCAAGGTGATCCACCTCATCAAACTTTCTGGGCTTTCAACACCTCCTTCAGAGTCAACAGAGAGAACCAAACACTCCCAGGGTGTGATTCTTCTCATCTGTTTGGACAAACACTTATGAGGAGGTTGGACCACACCTCCAACTCCCTCTGACTGTATTAACTGTTTCTCAAAGGAGCCCTAAGTAAAGTGCTCACATACACGGATATGCAGGGTCTGAGCATTGCTGCCTTACATGCCGTTCTCAGGGTAAGGACACCCATCCCTCCAGACTTCCGAAAAGCTGTCAGGAGTAACGTGCTCACAGTCATCAGGAGATACATCTGATACACTGAAGAGTTGCCTGCGACACTGGGAGCTGGTTTGGTCTCATTCCAGGACTGGGGCTTTGCAGCATTTCCAGCTGGGATGTAGGGATAAGGGAAAGGGGCTGGGCAGATCCCTGTGCAGATCAGGGATGAGGCAGAAGGTAACAAGCCATCAGAAAGGCAACGAGAAACACAGACTGGATCTGCTCCTCCCTGCAACCCCAGCACTGCCTGGAGCTTTTATGTGGCTTTTGGCCTTTTATCCTGCAGCCTTTAATTTACTATTGGGACCTAAAGGCAGCAGCTTGAGGGAGATATTTAGACAGGCTGTGTAGCCCAACACTGTTCCTGAATGGAGCCCAACAAATCAGATTCCTGCCTCGGGCTGTGGAATGGATCGTTAGCACAAATCCAAACCCTGTCGATCTTCCTTTAATTACTGACATTGCCCTGCTAACACAATCGGCAGCAATCCTTCCACTGTTTGTATTTACAGCCTTTCAGCCCTTTTCCCAGTGACAGATCCCACCCTTTTTCTGATATACAAAATACCACCTTGTCCCAGCCTTCCTCACGTCAACTTTCACAAGAGAGTGGAAAAGCCAAGAGGTTTATGGTTTGTTGGTTTAAGTTTTTGTCCTTAATGTTTCAGTTTCAATGTATTTTTCACCCAAAAAATCAGCCTTTCAGCCCTTAGCACTCTCCTGGTTCACACAGCAGGAAGGCAGAGGAAAAGTATCCGAGGGAAAAGGACAGGTCTTGATACACTGGCAATTTTTGTCCAATTAAACTAAACGGATCAATCCCTCCAATTGAGCATATCGGCCCAAATCCATTCCCTAAGGTAGATCTGGGCCACTGTGTTCCAGCTGGGGCCACGTGTCTGCTCGAGCAATCAGAGCAGGAGGCTGGATGAGCACAGGAATGGGAAAAACATCTTTGGGAAGCTGGGGTCATCCCCTTACACGCACAAATCATGCTTTTCTTTCCCAGGTGTTTCTCCTTCCTTTCATTGTCTCACTGCCCTGGTCACAAGGCAAGAGCTGTGAAAAGCCATCAGCAGCTTTCCTGATCCTGCACCAGGATAAACAGGGAGTCAGGAGGGGACACTTATTTTTTCCAAGTCACTAACAGCCTGCAGAGAGCTGTCTTCATGCTGGGTGTACCCTCACCCTGGCAGTCACTTCTCTCAATGCAGTCACCTTGTCCGTGCCAGAGTCGAGGTCCTGCTGCAGCAGCAGCAGCATTAAAAATCATGATTCATCCTAATTTATTGCCCTGGTGCTTAGGGACCAACCCAGATCAGCTTCCCTCTGTGCTAGGCATTGTATCAAATGAGGCATGACACTCCCAAACAAAAGGGGAAAGTTGGAAAAGGAAAACAGATAAAGGAGGATGGAGAACAAATACAGATGATATTTTGGGTGGATCGTTTTCCTCTCCTTTCTCCCCTGCTGGCTGCCAGTTTTTATCCCACCCACAAACTCCTTCCAGCTCTGGGTAGGCCAGCTCATCCAACTTCTGGCAAATGATTTCTTTAGCAAAAAAATGCAATTTAAAGGGAACTGCAGCTGCCCATAGAAACTTTGCCTGTTTCTGCAAAGTGCTTGAGAGAAAAGGAGGAAAAGAGGAAAGAAAGAAGGAAACAAAGAAACAAGGAAAGAAAACACAAACCAAAGGGCAGATGAATATTTAATTTGGCTTCTGTTTTGGAAACTTTTTTTTTTTCCATATCAAGATTTCATTTCCATTTCTTCCTAATTGTCAGCTAATGATTTTAAAGTGGTGGTCCACTGTTGAGGGCTGTGTATTTCCTTCCCCTTGCAAGGTCAGAGCTCAGCTCCCAGCCTGACAGCTGCCCTGAATCAAAGGGGCACCTCTAGGCAGCCTCCTGCTTTCCCTTGTCCTTCATGGGCATCTCCATCCCCACCACTCCAGGCCACTCTCAGTGGGAGGACACTTTGTGCTTGATACATTTTTAGGCTACTTGTTCCGGTTTTCCCCTTGAGTTTTGAGCACTCGGTGAGAACACAAACTTCCTCCTTGTTCCACCTTCAGAAGGCAGTGCTAGAGAGGCCTTGCTTACCTCTGGGGAGGGGAACTGCGATTTGTTTCCATCCACTGGGGCAACCAAGAGCATGTCCTGGAAGATGCTCGTCATGTGCTGAGCCATGACCTTCTGCTGGTCGACGCTGCAGTGGTTCTCCAGGGAGATGATGACAGGGTACTGTGAGGTCTAGGACAAGACAGCAACACACACCTTCAGTGAACTCTGCAATACCACCAGTTTCTGGTGTAAACCTCAGTGCTGTTTGCTCGGGAAATCAGTGTCAACAGTAGGGTCTAAATTCTGCTAAAACGAACATTTGTTAAAAATGAGCAAATTTAACCACGCAGTAGCTACTCAGGTCTCTGCTGATGCCTTCCAGAGACGATGAGCCAATGGACAGGGCACCAGGACGGGTCAGGATGCATCCCACAGACTTTCTGGGACACTTTGGTGAGGCTCCCCTTGCCTCCATTCTCCGCTTGCACTGCGGGTCCGAACACCTTCCTACCTCAGAGGAAAGACAGGGAAAGGGGGCTTTGAAATCACCGGGTTTGCTCAAATCCTGAGGTGGCATGAATCCTTCCTCCATTCCTGCACAGGCCTGATCTGGCTCCCTGTGCCCCCCCTAAGCCATTCTGTGTGCTGAAGGCATTGTCATTATTGTCACTGTCACTCCTTTAGAGCCCCAAAGGAAACTTGGTGCCAGCTCCCAAGAGCACCGAAGGAAAATAGCGGAAAATCTCGTGAGTCTGGACAGACCCAACGTTTTCTGAAGGCTGCTGGCCCAGCACTGCCATGCAAGACTCCAGACCTGCAGAGTAGAAGCAGTCCTTCACATCTAAAGGGTGGGTGGGTTCCTCTAAACTAGAAACAGACCCTAAGACATCAAAGCCACATAAATTATGGGCTTGTTTGCGTTTCCCACCAGGTGGGCTCAAGACACCAGGTATCATTTTCATTGCAGTGGTGTCCAGGATGCAGCTGTGCTGGTACACATTCAGACTCATCCTTGGATGGTGCTCTGCCTGAGCAGAAACTCCCATGAATGGATCTCTGCAGGAAGCAGAGCATGGATGCCCAGATAGGACACATCTTGTCCCCATGAGAAATTAGAAACCAATTGTTTCTGCTCTCTGCTGGGAGGGCAGAGATCTACATACAACATGAGAAATCTTAGAGGGTGCCTCGTCCTTACTTTGAAAGCATAGTTCTTGATGGCCTTAATGACATCGCTGAAGAGGATCTTGGAGGTGAGGGTGTAGCCGTGATAAATGACGGGCTCTGAGTTGGGGCCATCCCAGCAATCCAGCTCCACACAGCGGCAGCCTTTGGTGAGGGCTCTGGAAACAAAGAAGGGACCTGGTTGGGTTCTAAACCTTCTGCTCCGCCTCAGGATGAGGGTACGTCAGGCACAGGCACTGCCTGGGAAGACTAACGGGAAGCTCAGGGAGCAAGGGAGCTTGGAGAAACAGGAAAGCAGAGAGAGAAAGGACTGGATCAGAAGAGCTCAGTGTCGGCAAAGACAGCTCAAGGTTGAGCAAGGAAAGCACAGGAGGATCAGAGGAAGGAGGCAGTGGAAGTCCGAGCTAGAAATATCCAAAGAGTAAGACAAAGCAAGTGCCAGATGAGAAAGGAACACTCATGACTGTGCCCCAAATCTGTCCCCAAAGATGGTGAAGAGAAGAGAAAATCAAGAATGGCTGCACTGGAAGAATGAGAGTAAGACAGTCACCCTTAGAAGGCAGGTCACAGAGCCTGGATGATGTGTGTTCTTCATCTAGATCTGATACAACATGAGAGATGAATCCTCAGAGCTGGGAGGAAGGGAGCTCTGGGAACTCCACCATAGCTGGGAAGACTGATAAGTACTAGTTTCCCAAGCTGAGTCTACAGACTGAATTTCCACTTGAAATTCCCACCTCTCCATACCCATACTTTCATTTTAATTCCCTTTCAAATGCAGGTACCCCCCTTACCTGCCTAGGAGGTGATCTCATCTCTTTTACAGTAACTCCCTAAACATTTCAGATTACACAACTCATTTAACTCTTTGCAACAGAATCATAGAATACTAGAATGGTTTGGGTTAGGAGGGACCTCATCCCATTCCAACTCCCTGTCATGAGAAGGGACACCTTCCCCTAGACCAGGTTGCTCTGAGCCCCATCCAGCCTGGGCTTGAACACTTCCAGGGATGGGGCATTCACAGCTTCTCTGGGAAACCAGTTCCAGAATAATGGGATTTTTTTTCTTTTTTCTTTTTTTTTTTTACAACCAAAACATACATCTATAATTTTAAGATACTTTATGAGGAATTTAAAGAGCTACTGGAAAGCAACTTTTTTCCAGATTTCACTCCATACAATTTTGGCCTTGTGAGTCTAGACAGTCATTGCTCCTGAGAATCAGGTAAGTCATAAACAAAGACAGAATTGCAGTAATTGAGTTGCTTGTAAGGAAACACTAAGGCACAGGTCACAGCAGGAGTAATGTAAGGTGGTTGTGCAGGTTAGTAAAGGTCACTGCACTCATCAGGCCATGAGACATTCGATAACAGTCGTTGTTAAAGGCAGAAGGAGGCAACATCTAATGTTCTGTCCAGGGATGCTGTGGGAACATCTGAGATGCTAGAGAGGGACCAGGCGTAAGTTTCCTGGCTCCTTGCAGTCCCTACAGAGACCTGCAGCTCTATCCCAGAAATCTTTGCATCTCTTTAAGTTCCTTGCACTCCCTTGTGCTGTGTTCTGGGGAATGCAACATCCCCCCTCAGCCCCATGCTTTGAAAACAATCCAGCCTCCACATGACTGCAGGTACTTCAAACTCTTCTCAAAATGTAGTAATCGTGTCTCTAACGGTCAGGAGGACACCATGTGGGGGCCCAGCAGAGACCCAGGTCAAAGTGCTACGAAAAGAGGGGGGGCAGCACAGCCAACCTGGTTTGGAAACAGCTCACCCTGGTGTGAACGTGGGTCAGTCCACATTACCTGGTTTCAGGGTGGGAGGCTGATCCTCTTGATCCTCTTGCATCTAGCAGTTTTAAATGCACCTTATGTCTTCCGTAAGAGAGGGGACAACCTCCCCCACACACATAAACACACACACAACACACACACACTTTACCTGATATAGGCTTCTGTGCTGCTTGGGCCTGTGAGCTGGTCTTCCATGAGATAGGTATTGTGTGAGGATGACACCAAGTAGTGACTGAGAGGCTGGGTCATGTCCTGGTACACTTTACGGTGGGAGGGGTTGAATATGTTCCCCTCGTCAGACAGCAGGTACATCAGGAAGCCGTCCTTGGTCATGGCGTTGCCCCTCTTGGCTGCCAGACAAACAGACAGAAACCCCACACTGAGAATCCGACACCACCAGCTCGTGCCGCCGTCTCCACCCCGATGATCCCCGCTGCTCTTCCAAGGGATGTCACAGGCAAAATGTGCTCCCTGGGCATTCCAGCTAATAGCAAAGATACTGGAGCTGCTCACAGGATGGTGACAGCCTCATCTGCCTGGAAATGCTTTTAAAGCCCATTCACAAGCATGGCTTTTTATGACACTGTCCTTGATAACGTCTTAGAAGTGTCAAAGACAGCCCTTACCTCATCTCTCTCTAGAGAGTTACAGTATAAAAATCTCCATTAGGGCATTTCAAGGTTTCTCTGAACCCAGAGAACTTGTCAGATGTCTAAACACAGCCAGATAAATCCTGTCCAGATTATCCAAGGAATACATGATTTGCAAAGAGGAAGCACAAAATTATCCCCAACTTTTGGGTGGAATTGATTTCTCCCCATCTTGAGGGACTGAGAGAGATCTCAGCCTAATCCTAAGGTCTGATAGTTCCAAAGCCTTGTCCCGCTCCTAGGGGAACACCAGGGTAGTGCAAAAACAGCCCATGATCCTGAGTTGGTTCCTTGAACACATCCTCCAAGGTGCTCCAGACTGATGGTTCACCTGCATTCTGAGCAGACACAGTTCCGTGACTGCCCCTCTAAACAGCTGTCACCTCCTTCCTTGGCCCTCAACTCACAGATCTCTTCACTTGTTGGCTTTTCAGGTGCCCATATTTAAGACCTTCTGCCTCCACCCCAGCTTCTGGAGAACAGAAATGTTACTACATTCTCAACCCTGAAAAGCCACGTGAGGTCTTGGCATTTGAATAACCCATCCGAGTCTTTCCCTTGGGATTTTCATCACCCTCTGGCCATCTCTGAACCAAACCCTCTCCAGCTGCATGGTGTACCCAAACCAAAACTGAAAAGAGCTGTTTCCCAAGCACTGCTCTGCCCTCCTCTCCTAGAACTGCTAATGTTGTTCCCCTAGGACAGTGGTGTTTTAGAAGCAGCTGAGAGGAGAAAATAACACACACGACTGCAGAAGAAAGGAGCAGTAACACCATTCATAGTTCATCAAAAAAGCAAGATTTTGAACCAAACCAGCCAAGGTTATCAACCTACCTCTTTCATTGGGCTCATATTTCTGAATTAAGGCAGGGGCAGCAACAACAGCATCTTCTTCCTGCTGCATCTCATAGAGGAACCTCACGAGGTTCTGGCAGGACATGAACCCTTCTGTATCTGAGTACATTTGGAAGATGTTGTCTATCTCCTTCCTCTCTGTCAGTATCTTGTAAAATTCCTCTATCTCATCATCCTCCAGAGCCTCTGTTTTGGACTTGTCACAGTGCTGTAAACGTAGAGGGGAGAAGGAGTGAAAACCTTCTTTCCTTCTGGCATACGCCAGCCGTAATCTGCACCAGGGCTACACAACGCAGAACACAAAATAATTGGAAGACAGTTACTGCCCAGCGAAGGAGAAGCACTTGGTCAATGACAGTGGCTCTCACTGACAGGGCCAACAGTCATACAACAGCTACAATTATTAGCATTTACTCATGTTAGCAGCGTGACCAAAAGCACCAGGCGTGGCCCTGAGTTCCATCGCACGGGGTGCTGCGCAAACCTTAAGCCAGAAGGACAGCTCAGGACAATTTAAGCACAAATCAAGGTTCAAGAGAAATGTAGCTCTTGATCTCAAGAGGAATACAGGAAACAATTAGCTCCCTTAAACTATGCCTAGAGATTTTGGCCTAAAATCCAGTAAGTGAAGTGAAAAGGAGCTCGGCCTTAGTGGGTCTGAGCTCAGGGCTCAGGAGGCTGCCAAGTAGGAGGGTTGGTTGCAAAGATGGCATCAAAACCAACTTAAAAAAAAAAAACAAACCACACACACAAAAAACTACTAAATATGCACATTTAGATATGAAAAAAATCCGTCTTTCCATTCTCATCCAAAACTCAAGCAACAAACTCTCCACAAAATTTGAAATCAGACACCATCTTCTCAAGGAGCTGTAATTCAAATTCTCCATGCCCCCATCTTCCTCTGTGGTTTGAAACTTTCCTCTAGACAGCAGCTCTCACAGAGCACCACAGCCAAGGACTCGATTGGCCATGAATGACTAGGAGCTTGGGATATGCATTTTAGTGTCTCCATGAAGGACAACAGCTTTTCCAATAACAAGTATTTCCAGTTTATTTAAAACACTCTCAGGTTCAATTTTTCATTAGAAAATGACTTTTTTTTTTTTCCTGTGGCAAATCCTGATATTAGTTTTGTTGTTTGTTCCTAGTAGAATTCTTCAACTTGTCAAACCAGAGGAATTAAATCGCTTTCCATCCTTGATCCCTTGTGACAGACTGAGCTGTTTTCCTGGCTTTTATGGCCAAAATGCTTGTCTCAGTTTAACCAGTCATGATACTAATCTCAACCTAGCTCTGCCAGTGATCTCAGCGGTGGCCACGGTGGCTTTGGCAGTGCCCCAAGCAAGATGATGAGGGACCTCCATCTTTGTCAAATCCTCCCCTGCAGTCCTTCACTATCTGTTTATGCAGCATATATATACCCAAAGAAAATTATCATGATGCTCAGCATTTCACAGACTGAAGTGGCAGGAGTGAAAAGAGTTCCACTTGTCCTGATTTCAGAATCTGCTGAGTAGAAGGCACGGGCTCATCTCAGGGATGGGACAACCTGTGACATGCTCAGTACTACAGACACCTTCAAATAAGGTTTGAGGGTCCAGGAACTGCCTTTTCCTTGCTTCCATGTCTATGCTCCTGTGCTGTGGCCTTGGCTGATCTCTCGAGCTGAGCTGAGCATGATGCTTAGCAATTGCAAAAGGAATATAAAGAGGGAAAGCAACTGGTAGAGATTGTGGGGATGTCATGAATTACAGGTGTTCTTTGCTTTAAGACGCGACGGGGGAAATGATGGGATATTACTTCTACAAAAGTGGCATTTTAAGTGATCTGCCTTGGGAATTCTGTTCATGAGTAGTCATTAAAGGTTATGATGAAAAGAGGACAATAGGATTGGCATCCTAATCAAATGCCAGGAAGGATCAGATGCATGGTATAAAAGTGGGTTCCCTCTGCTTTGGTTGCAAGATCTCCAAATGAGAAAGAGAATCTCAACCCAAAATCCTGTGTTTTGCCCCACATGTCTGTATCATGAACCATAAGTACTGAATGACCCTCAGTCTGCCACAAAAAGCACCTTCCTGATGCACCAGAATGAATATTCAGGTTGAAATGAAGTGAGCAACGAGAGGAGCTTTGCACAATTTCTGGTTGCATTGCAAATGTCTTACTCAAGAGTGTTTCAGACCCAGATGTGGACACATTATGTGATGGAAGGCAAGAATAATGTGAGAACTTGCCCTGCAGCCCTCTCCTGAAGTTCTGATCACCCTTCCTTCCTGTGACTAAATGAAGAAAAGCTCACCAAGGCAGAAAAGAGTAACCTTTTAATAGGCTCTTAAGTCTCAGCCCATCTAAGCTGAGGCAGGATGTAAACTGAAAATGTAATTGCTTTAGGAGCAAGACAGACTCTTCCTGGAGGCAAATCAGCCCTCAGGAGATCTGAATTAACCTCCAAAGAGCCTCTCTTTCCAGTGCCTATACAGGAAGCTTAACAATTACATGCCTAATGATGGCACCTCAGCTACCTACCAGCATTTCAGTGGGTTGAATCAAGGTCTAGCAATTACTTGGGAGTTCTTAAGCAAAAAGAACTGAACTTCATCAAGTTTCCTCTCCTAAAGCTCCCTTGTAACTCCTGTTACTGCAAAAGAGGTTCATTAAATGAGAGGCGACCGTGCCTCTAAAATAAAGGTTTGGTTTTCAGGTTTGTTTTTTTGTGGTTTATTTTTGAGATTGTTTATGTTTAAAGATGTAGGGAGTGATTCATCTCACATAAGTGACATGTATCCTTTAGGATGAGGTGAATCACACCCTGGTCTCTACTGGCTTCACTTGCACAGACTCTAAGGCAGTGTCAAGTGTTGGTGCTGACTCCACTGGAGTCATGCAACTCATTCAGAGGATTCCCAGCCTTCCTGCTCTCCTTCCAGGGTCTTCCTGAGCGGGGAATAAAGGATGGGATACACCAACCAGAGCTGACAGTACATCTGGATGATTTTGCAAGCAGAAATTCTTTAAGATCTGCTGATGACCTTCCCCCCAGTTCCTGCAGAGCTACCAGAGAGAGAGACACCTCCAGAAAAGAAGGATTATGAAACTTGAAGCTCCTTTGGTGGAAGGCTATTTGCTCACAGGAGGGAGGGGGAGAACAACTGCCCGGTGCCCGAAACCACCCACGTGTTTACCAGTGATGAGAAGAAAGCATTTCTGAAACAAACTGCACTCCCATTAATTCAAATCCTGCTTCAGACAGGATGGAAGTTTGGAAATTGTCCAGATGTTTTATCTCACCTCAGCAGGGTGGATTCTTCAGAGAGAAACCAAAGGCTTAACAAGTGAGAATTTTTTCATCCCTTTCTTATCATCTGATAGGCTCAGCCTGCAAGCCAAATCTTGAGAATTTAGAGGTGAATGTCCCTGACCAGATTAAATATGCCTTGGGAGTATTAAATCAATCAGACTGATCCAGGCTTGGGTACAATTCTACACATCTATTGTGGATCTGGAAAGGGTTTTTTTTCTCAATTTGTACTTTGTTTATATGCGTCACTTGGCACCCTCCCCCTCTAAGGGGATGAGGATCTGGGTTCACAAATGCAACCAAATTTCAGCCAGACTGAGGCACTGATGTGTGGTCATGGCACACAGAACTCCTGAATCACCTGGGACTAAAAGTGTACTTGAACTTTGCTTTTCCCTTTTTTCCTTGCATTATCCATGTTTGCATCTCATCTTCTGCACTGAGGCAAAACTGGGCAACAATCATGAAGCTTTTAACACACCCTCACCAAAAATATTGTTCTGGCCTAACTTAGTGGGAATCTGCTGAGCACCAAAAACTGAGAGTCCCTCCTTAACACAAGAAAAGAAGCCCAGAGTTCACTTTAGGTCAGGTCTCCAACCCAAGCTGAAAGCTGTGGGAGATCTTGACCTCCACCAACAGCAAACACTTGATCTGCTTGCTCCCTTTACCTGGAAAATCTTCTTGGCATGATAGTCATCGACTTCAATGTTCACTTCTTTCAGGAAATCTTTGAGCTCTTTCAAGCTCATCTTGTTGTCTTTGTTTTTATCAGCTTTCCGCAGGCAGGTGTGAATCCAGCTGCAGGGTGATGTAAGGAAATCTTTCCAGGTCAGTGCCTACCCTAAATACCACCCTTCTGCTGCACATGCCAGGGGGGAAATCCTCTTCTGAAGGCTCTGAACCACCCCTCCAGCTGCTGTAAATCAGCACAGTCCCCCCTGAACAGCTGAAATCATCTCACCTTCTGCTCCAACAGAGCAAAACGGTGCTTTGGCAGAAGGGAAATGTGCTGTGATACAAGGAATCATGACCTGGGAGAAGCTTTTCACCATCTGGCCAAGGCTGGATCAGCTCTCTTTACCCTGTAGGAGTTTCTGGCCACGGCCAGAAACAGCCTGATTTCTCTTTTATGACAGAAAGTACATTCTGCTCCAGACAGTTAAAAGGGGAGAAAGGAAAGAATGAAAAGAGCTCCCAAGAGGAGCTTGGTAAACTCATTGTTACAGATTTGGTCAATATTCAGTATATCACAGGGAACACTGAACTCCAAAAGAAGCGTTAGTATTAATTTTTGAACTCACCTTCAGCTTCTCTACATTTTTAGGAATTTCTACCTATCTGCCCTGAGAACTTTGCTGTGAGCAGAATTAAACCAAACTCTGTGGGTTTCGGCTTCCCCTCGTGAAAGCACAGTGTCTATTGCTGTGTTGTACCGGGATAACAGTTCATAAAAGCTTGGGTTTTAATCACTTTAGTATATCTGTGGACCTGGAGTAATTGCTATAAAAATGAGCTTTTTAATGTGATGTCATAATTTAAACTGGTTCTCCCATTTTCTTTAGTCTCTTGGGAAAGTAATTTTAGAGAGTCGAGATACACTGCAGTTTTAAACAACAAAAAAACATGGGTTTTTTGCATCATGGAACTGACTGTCTAATTTGCTTTACTGTCAAATAAGAAAGGTCATCCAGAAAAAATATCTACTTTTCAATAGGAAAAAGGATCAAAGCAAAAATTTGATCTCCGTGAATGTAACCTTCCACTTCTTGCGTGGCTTCAAACCCATCCTAGAAAAACTTCAAAAAAAATGCCCAACCTGAATGTCAATCAGAGTAAAGCTGAGGATTAGCAAATACCAGCTGAGGCATATAGTCCTGTAACATTTTAACTGGGCCTTTCAAAATGACCCCAAAAAAAGGGCATCAACAGCCTTAGGGGCTGTAGACATAACCTGAAACAGAGTGTTCACCACGGCTTCCACTGCATTCAAACATTTCCTAGCGATGGAAATATGTGTGAACTGTTTGCAAGTATTGTTTGTCTCATGGAAAGTTGAACTCTCTGGCTTTAAAAATCTTGGCAGGTGCTAAGCAATGACCTCACCCTGCATCCGTCTTAGCCTGGTAATATTAATATTCCCCTTCTTTAGGCATGGAAACCAAAATAAAGACAGGCTAGGTTTTCCCTGCTCCCAAGGACACTCCAGGGCCCTGAACCAGGCTCTGGCTTGGATTGATTCTTCCCAGAAAACCATGTTTGAGTCATGAAGCTCCCAAGAGCAGAGGATGGGAGCACACCACATCCACTCCAGGGTGTGCAGGACACCCCCTCCACCAGCTGTGCTCCAAAGAGGGTCTGCTCAGGCTGGGAACGTGGTGCCCTCAGTGGTGCCACCCATTCACACCCAACCCTGCACCTCAGCTCCCCTTCACAGCCTTCCCTAAAAACAACAGGCAGGAGTAAAGCCCAGCTCCAGCCAGCCAAGAGGAAATCCAGGAGCAGCAGGGTGGGATAACAGTATCTGTGCATAGAAACTGCTCTCTTCGTGCCAACCACTGCAAAAAAAAAAACACCTCACTTAAAAAGCCTGCACCACTTCCACTGGTCATGAGCACCCAGGATCAGGCACATCCCCAAAGTCCTCTCTGGAAGGCAATATTTGGGCAGTAAATGCATCTGCAGAAGAGCATGCCCAGGTCCCACCCGTGAATGGAAGATGCTTTCCTGTCAGATCCCTTCCCAGGAGGCTGAGAAATGCAGGAGGTAAATCAGAGAGCCCAGGAAGAGCCCAGACACACAGCGGGCCCTCACACTGCAAGGGCAAGCAGCAAAAAGAGAAAAATGAGAGTACAGACAACTGGGGCTTCAGCCTGTTGTGTCAGCAAGTATTTAATTTAATATACCCAAAAACTCCCATTCCATCTGAATACCCTCAACTCTGGGAGAGCTTAGAGGAGCTGGATCAACCAAGCACTTCCCGTCTGATGCAAAGGACAATTTTCAGGCCTGGCTGTGGATCTTTCTTTCACCTTGTGTGCCCATGTTGGGCCTGTGTGGACCAGGAAAAAGCTGCTCCCGTTCCTGTATCCATCCAGAGCGAGCCTGCTTCCTGCCTCTTGTTTTTAAAGGATATGCCAGCTCCAGGGCTACCACTTCTCTATGAGAAACCAAAGGGGGGGGGCGGTGATGACTGAAACTATCTGGCAGATATCCCGTGAACGTGCTCAGAACAGAAAATGCTGCAAAACCTTCTGGTAAGTGCTTTCAAACCAGAAAAGAAGCTCATACATAAATCCCAGAACCGAAGCAGACGGTGCCACCCTGCTCACATGAAAAGTCCTCTGTATTTTCTGCTCTGAAGCCTTCCCTGCACACATACCTGCAATATTTGCTAAATAACCCATGCCAGCTTGCTGCAGGGTTGAATCTGAGGCTTAATAAAGCACAACTGTGTGTAGAAGAACATCAGAAATGCTCACCAAGCACGTGGGAGGGTTTTATCTGGGTAGGAAAGCAGGACTGGACAGACATATAGAACACTCAATCAAGTCCCTTTCTACCACAGGCAACCCCACTGTATTATAAGCAGAGCAATCCCCACCTGAAAATAGCAGAGTTTTTGCTCTCAACACTTGTTTTCAAAAACTTGCACATTCCTTACTCGTTTTGCAAGGCTTTGAGAGGCTGGAAAAGATACAGTGCAAGTCAGTTCTCCAGTCATGGGGGACAGGCAGGGGACACAACACTTCCCCTCATCTCCTGACTCTTCCCCTTCTGTGCTCACAGATGCAAAGCACACTCCCAAGGTTTAAGCGAGATCTGAGCGAGCCCACACTGCCAAGCAAACCCGGTGAAGGCAGACTAAATTTAAAAAAAGCCAGGCTTTAATTAAACATCATCACATTTCAAATGAGATATCATGCTGTTCTGTAATTCCAGGTTACGTTAAATGGCCTGAGACAATCCCAGACTGGAAGCCAGCACTGCACGGTAATTACTCTTCCAGAAATATGGTTTGCCTACCCACCCTATTTAGCTTCGATTCTGCTTTCCAAAGACAGAGAGGCACTTTTCCATGCTGGAAATTTACAGCCTTCTTCCCTTGCAAATGTCATTGTTATTTCCCCCCCCCCCCTTAGCAATCTTGTCTCTTCTTATGGGGAAGTTTTTCAGCAATATCTTCAATTTGAAGTGCTCCAGGGACAGCTTTGTGTTACCCAAATTTTCCCCTACACACTGTGGGGTGGCTGAGGAGTGACCTTAGAGCCCAGAGCTTGAAAAACCATCCAAAGAGACACTCATAGTGCAGGAGATAAACACAGCATCCCATCCCAGGCACATCAGAACTAATGGAGTCTGATTCCTTTAAACAAACAGCACTACAGTTGTGCAAGTGCTTATTAGACTTCTAGAACCCACAGAAAAGTAAAGCCTGATGAAAGCTCAGCATTTATGCACCATCTCCTATCAGTACATTATTACCAAGCAGAGAACCCTCATGGGGTGAAGCCCTGACTGAGGGCAAGACCCCCTGTCTCCTGCTTAGGCTCAAACTCCAGCTCTGGGCTTTCCCCCAGCTGGGGATTTTGGATCTCCCCTCCCCTCCCCTCTGCAGATGCTTTGATGTTGAACAAGCCATGAAGCTCATGCAGCCTTCTCTCACCAAGAGAGAGGTCTGGTTTCCTCCCTGAAAGCTGGATTCCTATCTTTGGGAAGCTTAAAGGGACTTAATATTTTATGGCTGTCTCTGTCAAATCAGGGTGAAATCAGCCAGCAGGTCCATATTCACAGTCAGGGTCTCAGACACACAGGGACTGCAGCAAATCCACACACAGATATTCTCTCTTTTTACATGTGAGACCCATGGTCATAAAGCAACTTACTGAGCGAAATGCAGCCCCAGGGAGGGTTCCCTGTGAATTCAGCAGAGCTAAAACCTCACCCAATAACTCTCTCCCCATTTCATAAGGAATTTACTCTCCTTTCCTGATCTGCTCCTTTTCCTTTCTGATCTCTGCACAGTCACCAGAGCAACTGCAGATTTTTTCAGGGTAAAACCTCCTCCCATGCTGAGGCAAATTCAGAGTAATTTCACTGGAGTCAGTGGAGCTACCCCAGAGCAAATTTGGCAGTGAGAAGGATCAGTTCCCTTGCCTTGTATTACCCAGAAACACGATAAACAGTATGGGCTTTTCATGCCTTGCCAAGAAGTGCCTGTCCTGGAGTTCACTGCAATGCAAGTGAAACAGACCCCTGAAGAACACAAAAAAAATAATGATTGTTTTATCTGGAGCTTCATGAAAGAGGCAATTCTTTGCTTAAGGAGCTACATTAGGCCTGAATCCACTCTTGCTGGGTATCACCATAAAACAGGGGGGAAAAAGCACTGGAAACCAGGGAGTTTGCCTGGGTGCAAAAATCAGTGTGAGAGAAAACTCAGTGCCCAGGGCCAGCAGGGAAAAAAAAAAAAAAGGAGGTTATTCTACTATCTCCACCCACAGGGAAAGACAAGTGCATCTTTGTCTGTGATTAATCATTTTATAAGGCAAAGGATACTGTTGGAGTTTCTGTTTCTGGTTCATGGAGTTGCTGTGGGCTATGATTTTCCCAAGGCCAGAGATCCAGTGGTTGGCATCATCCTCTGAACTCGCAATGAGGTCCAGGTTTTTCCGCTGGTCTTTGAAGATGATGGAAAAGCAGCGATACTCTGGGACATCCTTGGCGTATTTTTCCATACCTTCTGTTTTATGGCCTGACCTCACATCCCGAATATCTTCAATGGAGACTGTGGAAAGAAAGCAGAGCCTGCTGTCAGCAGGGGTTCAGTCAGCCTTATCTTTCCTTGGTGAGGGATATTAAAAAATTACTCTTTCTCCTTTTCCTGAAGCCTCTGGAGGGTTCCCTTCCCTTTCCTCCCTTCGTCAAACTTTGGTACTAAAGAAAGCTCAAATCAAAAGGACCAGAAAGAGCAAGAGATTTTAAAAAGGAAAACTCTTTCCCCGTGTTCTTTACTTAACAAAGAAGCAGAATATGCACAAGGTGCCATACTGTGATACCCTGTTTGTGAGATACAAATCACTGCCAAGAGTTTGGTTCCGAGTCTTTGGAGCATCCCTGACTTGAGCATCCCTTGACTCATCACCCATAAGAATGGGAAGAGTGGGGATGTGCCTTGCTGTGAACGTCACCCCACAGGAAAATTCTGTAATCACAGAATGGTTGGGGATGGAAGGGACCTTAAAAATCATCTTGTTCCAAGCCCCTGCCATGGGCAGGGACACCTCCCACTAGACCAGGTTCCTCAGAGCCCCATCCAACTTGGCCTTGAACACTTCCAGGGATGGGGCAGCCACAGTCCCTCTGAGAAAATGGAGAGGTGACTTCAGTAAGATGAGGGCAGGGACCAAAATAGTCTTTCTTTAGGTTGCAAAAAAAGCGAGAAGGCACAATTTAAAATCCCATCTATTCTTCTCAGTCATACTAGTGCAAATTAGGGAGACAAAGACCAAAGCTTCTGAGCAGTCTGGTGTTACCCACACTCCATCCTCAGCCCAACCAAAGGTAGACTTAATCCTCCTTGCTGCAAGATAGGAAAACACCATATTCAACATCATCTTTCCCCATTTCCAATTAGGCCACTCAGCTGGTGGAAATGAGCCCTGAAGTTGCACCACATTTGCAAAAGGCAATCCAGAAGGAGCAGTGTATTAAGAGACTATTTTATTCAACAAATGTAGGTAATGCAGACCCCCCCACATTGCCCTGAGAGCATTCAGGTGCCCTCAAACTGGTTTATAATTAGGCCAACTTCTGGCAGCAACCACAGCCTCTTTTTGTCCTTCATGGTCCACTTGATACACATACAGAGCCCTGGCACAGGTTGCCCAGAGAAGCTGTGGCTGCCCCATCCCTGGAAGCGTCCAAGGCCAGGCTGGACAGGGCTTGGAGCAACCTGGGATAGTGGAAAGTGTCCCTGCCCGTGGCAGGAGGGTGGAACTGGATGGTCTTCAAAGTGCCCTCCACCTAAACCACTTAAGGATTCTCTGATTCTGTGAAAGGACTGAGAGGAAAGGATAGAAACTTCTTAACCACATTTGACTGATGAGAAACTTAACACCGAAGCGAGGATGGCACCTACACACAAAAAATGGCAAAAATGTTTGCAGAGTGCTGGATTTCACAACCAAAAAATCTCATGGCGTTTTCTTGGGTAGGAGACAGACCAGGTACATTTTCCAAACATCTGCCAATACTTGGGCACACCTAGAAACAACACACCTGAGAAATATTCAGCCATCTCCTATAACAAGTTTGCCAAAAGAAATAGACACAATCACAGGAAATGAAGGGGAAAAAGTGCTTAACTTCTACTCTACCTCAAACTGTAAATTACAGTTTAAAATTATTTCCTCTGTCACAGTTATGTGAGAACAATTTTATTTGAGCTTCTGTTGAAGGAGCTCTGTTGAAAAGCTGTGTGTGAGCGTAAAATATCTCCATCTCTTTATCTGAATAGGAAAAACTTGCCTTTAAACAGCCATTTCACCATTAAAGTGCCCAGTTCATTCAGAGTCAACACTGCAGAAAAACCCAACTCATTATCCACCCTGCACATTTTTAGCATGGCTGCCCTGGGATCATCCACAATTCATCAGACGCTCACTAGAGTTTGAAAACTTTCCTTTTTTTCCCCCAGAGCAGGCACAGAATGCTCAGCTGCTGAGGAAAAAGGGAAAAAAAAAAAAAAAACACCCAAAATTTCAGTCTTCAAAAATCACTGACTTCCCAAAACCAACACTTAACATTTGCTTCAAATTCTCTCCAGATGGCGGGGTGGTCAAACATCTTCCACAGCACTCTGTTGGTTTGCTTCCTATAGAAGGACACACCATGAGGATCTTCCCAGAGCTCCTCCCGGACAATCATGAGCCATTATCTTTGTGTGGTCTTTGATTATCACTTCCTAAAGGGCAACAGTTGAGCAGCTGAGGGGAGGGGAGGAAAAGGCTGGGTTGGGATGGGCTGCTGTGGAATTGTGTTATCTGGCCTATTTACCTTTGTGAAAAAGTTTGAGTCCTAAAGCCTGGAGATTTTGCCCTTTAATTAGGACACTGACCAAGTGATAGAGGCTGAGCCTCGGGTAGAACCCTTAACATAAAGCATGGTATCACGTTTGGACAGACTCAGAAAGTCAAAAAGTTTAGTTGCATCCTTTTATAGTCAATAGGGGAAAAACAAAAAAAGGAGCTTTTGGAAGATAAATGTTCTGTCCTATTTAAACAGAAACTTCAGACTAAGATAAATCATACCCTTAATCAATGGCTACAAGAGGCCCCTTGACCAGCAAGGAAGTCCAGGCTGAGCATCCCAGATGCAGAAGAATCCATAAATAAGTGATTCTCCTCCACTCTGGGTCTTTTCTGCTTATGGCAGTGCAAGTGGAAGGATCATCCTGTTATTCCTCGTCACCTGCCAACTGCTCACCACTGCTTGGCTCATAAGAGTTATTGTCCTTCAGAATGGCTAGTTAGTCTGCTTGTGCAATCAATCCCTAAACTTTGGGTTGGCAACAACCTCGTGTTTCCAAAACTAGAAAATCTGATGTGAAATATTGGAAATTTAGGAGGGATTCTTTGGAAACCATTACATGGCTTCGTGACTCCACTGGAAAAGAGAGCTGTGTGGGAGGAAAAGAAGATTGAAAACCTGTGTCTGGAAGGGCTGCCTTGATCTCTTTGAGGTGTGTTTAGAAGAGGATGATAAAGGTAACAGAGTTCCTCAATGCAGAAAAGATACAAGGAAGGCTGAAGAGCAGGATTGGTGTCCACTGTAGTCACATGAGACAAGGAGAGAAACTATCAACACAGGAACTGTCAAAAGAGCAGGGTAAGGGAGGACACTTTTTAAAGCTTTCCATAGCTTGGTCGTGTGTTTTCATCTATCAGTAAAAAAGCTGAAGCCAAAGGAGTCGGCCCAAGCCATCTGCAAAAGTTATCTCTTTTCTGGAAAATCTTAACCCAGCATGAGTACTTTATCAGCTGCCCCCAGGCAGCCAGTGCGCTGCATTAGCAGTCCCAAACTAACTGTGTGCTCAGCTGAGCTATCTGCGAGGAGAAATCAAAAATAACTGGGGGACAGACACGTCTCACAGCAGAGGAACACTCGCAGCAAATGCCCATCAATCACACAACCCTGCAACCTCCCTGTTCCTTCCCCGCCACGCCACAGCGGGGAGATAACCACAAGCAGAAGAGAATCTGGAAAGTTTGCATCTACTTCTCCCGAGTGTTTACGTCTGCCGAGGAGGTGGTTTGTACAAAGCCCAAAACATGACGCACGACCCGAGGAAGCTCGTGTTCTTCCTGGCCTCCAGACACAGAGCCACACAGGTTATGTCCTGGTCAGCCTTCCTGGCTGCTGTGGGTGCTGCCCAGACAG